>NW_021940918.1:1183195-1191285 GCF_004337985.1 Pyricularia pennisetigena
CGCCAAATATTTGATTGTACAAAAGTGTTTACAGTTTGGCCTCTGGGTCCCACTGCAGAGTGCCTTGATTATTACACTGATGGGCGAGTCACCACATCTAGTTCCTTGGCGGGATTCGGGAACGATTTGATGCGCTTATCGAGCCTTGGCGGCCTCTTGCTGTATCCTGCGCAAGTACGAGGCGTTGACGACGTTCCAGGCTGCTATGTACTTCTCAGTACACGCCGTGACGCAGGCCGTCTCGCTACCCGATAGGGATGAGCCCGGGTTTGGAACGCACTTTTCGAAGCAAGTTGAGTTGACGTTCTTGTAAAAATAGTCAACACCTGGTCAGCCGAACAACAGAGTAGTGTCAACTCTTGGGTGCCAGTGCATCTTACCTCCATCAACATCCGTACGTTAGCCGTATTGGACTCTGTCTGGATCTGTTTCATCAAAGCCTCCTTGATCGAGGCCGATTGAGCGGCGGACAAAGGGCCCGTCGTCGAGGATGATGGAGCAGCCACGTCTGAGAACTCGGAGACGGGGACAGCAGTCTGCGTCTCCTCTGGCTTTGATGATCCAAACCAGCCCATTTTGTCAGTGTGTTTGATTTTAGGTCACTTGGGGCGTTGTGTATTGGGAGCTCTTGTAGTTGTACAAAGTATCGGATTTTGGTTCCTCAAGTTCTGAATGGGGCCGACTTTGGAAATTTGATGTCGCCTGGAGTAGACCTCACCATACTGACTTTCCGTAGATACCAATCCCGGTCTGTGGCGGTGCGTATCTTATCACAATAGTGGCTTAAGTAGCCTAACCTTTACCTACCAGTACAGGATGACACACCTACCTTGGACTTGGCATGCAGTGTCTGTGGGGACCCAAGAGCTACCAGGACAGGGGTTTTGGATTCGGTCGAGAAACCGAAAAAGGCCAGCTAAACGCATGCACCTTGGGGGTAAGTAAGGGCAGTAGTTAACGACGGTAGCCCCATCGCCAGCATATTTGCCCCGACGACTTGCCCAACTTAATGTCGACATAAGTGTAGATTCCAGAGCTCTGATTCAAAAATTCCTTCCTTTTCTTCATTTGTTGCGCCTCACGCGCATTTTTTTTGGGCTTTGCTACCAATTGGTTTTTCCCCTTCTGGCCTCTTGTCGAGGCACCGCTCGCTTCCTCCTCGAGCCGGCAACATGTGGTTTACATCTTGCCTGTCGGCCTTGTGCCTGGCCGCGACCGGCGCGCTGGCGGCTGCTTCTGTCGACGACTCTGGAGAAGTCCAGAGCATAGGGGTATGGAACTGACGTTTGATAAAGACCCCCCCAACTTAGTGTTTGTCTCAGAAATTAACTTTCGTTGCGTTCAGCTCAGGACACACTCGCTCATGCAGGTAAGCACCTATATCGCCCCCGTAAAACTCGTCAACCAGGACGGCTCAGGCGTGCTGCTGGCTATGATGACGGTCTTGGGTTGGAGACGCAGCTGACACCCACATGAACAGCCCTACCTAGATTCTGATATGCAAAGTCGGTGGTATGACTTTGGAGGAAATACCATTATCAGAACCGACCAGTACGTGGCCTTGGCTATCAGACAAATACCAAGAGGGGTGGGGGAATAGTCCTGAAACTGACAAGGCGATCATGCTTGCAGATATATTCGCCTCACTTCGGACAGGCCGTCACAGATGGGTTCCTTATGGTCGCGTGTACCACTGACGGCAACGAACTGGGAAATTGAGGTCGAGTTCAAGATACATGGCAAGCACCAGCTTTATGGTGATGGCTTCGCCATGTGGGTGACCAAAGGGCGCAACGATGTGGGCCCTGTGTTTGGCAACGCCGACAAATTCGAGGGTCTGGGTCTCTTCTTCGACACCTACAAGAACAACCGCCCGGGCGTGGTCTTCCCCTACGTAATGGCGATGGTCGGCGACGGACACACGTCATATGACAAGGACACTGATGGAAAGGGCAACGAGCTTATGGGCTGCTCGGCCCGCGGAATCCGGCATGCCAGCATTCCGACAAAGTTTCGCCTTACCTACTTCCAGGACAAATCCCTCAAGCTGGAGCTTCATTACAAATCGGATGGCGAGTGGACCACGTGTTTTGAGACAGACGAGCCACCCGCGATCCCACAGGTCGCGTACCTGGGATTCACCGCCGAGACTGGTGAGCTTAGCGACAACCACGACATCATCTCGATCAGCGCCAAGAACCTGTACACAGCTCAGCCCAAGGGCGGCAAGGACAGCAAGAAGTCGGATAAGACCAAGGGCAAGAAGGCGAAGAAGGTCAAGGAGCATAACGAGCACAAGGAGGGCGGTAGCTGGACCTGGATGATGATCAAGATCTTTTTGTTCATTGTCGCCATCGGCGGTGCATACGTCGGCTACACGGCCTGGAAGACCAACAAGCGGTCGCACAGGTTTTGAGTGGAATCAAGGAGATGGACGCAAAGCCGTGGTCCTACGTTGTTTTAATAACAAGCAAGGTGGGATCTGCCTAAAGATAGCTGGGAGCCGGTTGCAGAAACGAAAAACCCCAACGGAAACCCGCAAAAAAAAACACACACAAAGTTCAGCAGCCGTTACGAGCAGGACCAAAGTACATACATACACTTTTTTCTGTACGCACTTGGGTGATATTTGGATGTGATTATGATCAGACTCTTGAGGGTTGCACTAGTTTACGGTAAAAAAAAAAAAAAAAAAAAAACGATAGGCCTAAAGCCTTACTGCGAATATTTAGACTTGGTGGAGAGCCCAAACAGGGTATACAGTTGATTTAATTGAAGCCACTTATGTACCCAGGCTTATCTACCTTACACATCTCAACTAACCACGTCTTTGAATACTTAAACAACCTCGTTGGCGTGGTGGCTAGGGTCCTTTGAAGCATTTATCTGGTAATCAATCAGCATGTCGATCGCATCGATTGATTAGTGGACAGAGTGGAGGTGGACAAGACAGCTGGCCTGTCACAGCGTTGGCTGCGTCTGGTCCGGTCTGGCTCTGAATTGGTTGATGGATGAGATGGGTCCATGACGTCGGAACCTAAAGGTGGGAAGAAAGACGCAATCGCCAGATCCGAACCTGGTTGATTGTGGGGTTTTGTTTCGATTGCATATCACGTACTAGGAAGCTTTTCGATAGGACACATGGGCAATTGGGCTGATAATTATATGCATTTGTTGAGCTCCATAATGGATTGGCTTTCTTTGGGTACACCTGGCCATAATTCATTACCTAGGTTCCAGGGCTTCCATTTTAGCTGTTGCTCAAGATCCTTGTCAGTTAAAGCACACGTTGGCAAGCGGAAGTCTGTGGATGGATGAAAGGTTGCTCCCGTCGTCGAACCCCACCAACCCACCATCGTGCCGATGAACACCAACACCACAAACCATCTAGACCTTACCTTGACTACCTCATCATCCATTGCATACAACCACCAGAGGCTGGTGGACTGTTATCTATCCTACTCCCTCGGCTGTCGCCAGCACCAAGGACTGATCGACTTTACAACCCGACCACAACCTATCGAAAGCCTAATTCGCGAAAAGAACAGGTTCTCAATTCAAGTCCGTCACTAAGGCCGCTGTGTAGACCAAAACCATATCGGGACCGACCTGCATTGGACACGCACCAAAACCGGAGCATAACTCAAAACAGTCCTTCATTGTTTAGAGCTATCTGGTCTACCTGCCTTAGGTGCTTTGTGTACCTTACCTTAGTCGCTGTTTGCCAAACCAGTCTTGCTGCTGTACAACGAGAGGTTCGCATACGGGGAGCCACTCAAGGAAGCACAGAGTCAACTTGACCGCCAAGCACGAGGATTCTACCACATACATTAAGCAATTGCCATTGTTGCCGCCCAGCTATCTTTCCGGTGCCGCGACATCGAATCGAATTGCCTTTCGCCGCCCGCCAGCACCTCGTTGTCGACCGCCTGTGGCACGTTGCTCTAAATCCTGCCTCAAACAAGATCAGAATCGGTCTTGAAGCTGCGACTTTTGTACCATACCCCTCGCAGTCTTTTTTTCTCTGCTCGGGCGCAGCAGAAGTGTGAGGTTGGGTTGAACTTCAAGCGTGTTTCGGCTGCTGGCAGTGACACCAACAAGCAACCCACCTGTCTCTCTCTGACATATAATATCCCGTCGCCTCTCGGGTCTACCTTTCAAACGCGCATGCAACGCTGGGGGTTCGAACCTTCACATTGCCCGCTTGACACTTCCAATCCGTATTGACTAACGGGCGCTACGGACCAAAAAGAATCAGGGACGATAAAGCTCGCAGATCCCAAGCCACAGCTTCCCATCGGCGCTATACTTCGAGGTCCTCCCTCACCAAAGCTGCCCCGCAGTCAATTACTTAAAATCCTGACGCTGGTGGCGTTCGGCTTGCTTCTCCCTTAGTTCGAGGGAGGTGCGTGCCGTTTTGCTGGGGACAATCGAATCGGGTGCGCGAATAGTGCCTAAAGCCTGATCAAAAGGAAACCCCGAGGGAAAGGATGTTTGCTTAGCTGGCCCTTTCCGATCATTCCAGGGCTTGTGTCTTCAAATAACGCTGGCAGAGAAATCCAGCAAACTGCCTTTCGTTACATACCCTACCTTACCCACTTACCTGCCTGCTTCCCTACTTACGTACATGTTTGGTCTTATCCATGGTTTTTTCTCTGCCATAACCACATCCAGTATTGTCAACAGGAACATCGTATCGGAACAAATCAAGAGACAACAAGACAAGGAATTCTCAACCTTCTTACCATACGTTCTGCACCGCCAGCTACAACCAGTTTGAGCCTCGAGAGTGACAGAAGAGAAAGACATATACGAAATCAAGAACCAGATAGCCCTCTGTCAGGAAACAAGAGGCCAACCGCTCGCCTGCGTAAGCGCGCTCGGATCTGTATCTGTTGGCAACCCCGGCGTGTCGCGCACTTGCTTTATACAACATTCCTGCCCTGTCCTGAAAGAGGAAGTCGACATTCCCCTTAAACATTCTGCGCTCAGAGCAACCTTGCCAGGACCAGCGCACAACTGCAACCTGGCTACCTACCTTATCCAACTCACTTGGGCGCTATCAACTGTATCACTTGCGCACACGCACACGCATACAACCTCCCTAACGCACCTATCTAGGCGTTGGCTTCACTTGGCTTTGACAGACCATTTACGATTTGCTCTATTAGACCAGGTAGAGTTGATGTGGTACTTCTAGATCCAGTAGCCAAAGTTTCCGGTAACCTTTTCCCGCCACCAGGGTGACTGCCGGTTTTGGTGGAGCATATCAACGTTCACGGAATCCTGAGTTGTTTTTTCTGGGAGATTCGGACAGTTCTGTTCCGCGCCTTCTAGCTTTGCTCGCAGGAAGTCCCATTGTCGTTCCGATGCCTTCTCTAGGTTTTCTTAAGAAAAAAAGGACTAGGGACGGAAATAACGACAACTCAAGCCAACCAACAAGCCCAGTCACTCCGACTGCAGCCCAGAGTTTCGAGCAGGCCCAAGCATTAGGTGCACCTTCTCCAATCAACAACTCCCACGCAAACACGCAGCAGCAATCTTACTCGGTGCCTCAGCCCAGCTACCCGGTTGGACCAGAAGCACAGGCCCAGCAGCCTCAGATGAACTCGATTTCACAACATCAACAACAGGCGTTTGCGCCGCCAGCACACACACCCTCCCCTGGAACTATGGAGTCGCAACAAAACCTACCTAGCATCTCCAACCTCATGAACCCCGCAGCTCAACAACAAAACAGCCAGTCCTCGGCCAACTTCCAGCCTCAGTCGCAGTCACAGTCACAGCCGCAATCTCAATTCCCACTCCCGCCGTCGCACGGGAATGGCGATCAAACTCAGCAACACAATTTCCAGGCTCAACAGCAGAGCCACTCACAGCAGGACGTCATGGATACTCAGCCTTCGCAAGTGCAGGAACAGTCCCAATTTCAACAGACGCAGGCTCAGCACCAACCACAGCAGCACATGCAGCACAATACACAGCATGCGCATCATGGGTCCCAAGAGCAGCAGGCAAGGGTGACGAAGGGGAAGTACTCGCTGAGCGATTTCGAGATCCTCCGGACACTCGGTACCGGTAGCTTCGGTAGAGTGCACTTGGTCCAGTCAAGACACAACCAACGATTCTATGCCGTCAAGGTGCTGAAGAAGGCTCAGGTGGTCAAGATGAAGCAGGTTGAGCATACCAACGACGAGCGGAAAATGTTGGGTGAAGTCAAGAACCCGTTCTTGATCACATTGTGGGGTACATTCCAAGACTGCAGGAACTTGTACATGGTCATGGATTTCGTCGAAGGCGGCGAACTCTTCTCATTATTGAGAAAGTCAGGGGTAAGTTGGGATGTCGTGGGCGTGTTTGAGATGGAGAACCGGCTGACAGAATGTGGAAACGCAGCGCTTCCCAAACCCAGTAGCAAAGTTCTACGCGGCCGAGGTAACGTTGGCTCTCGAATACCTCCACGCCAAGAACATCATATACCGTGACCTGAAGCCGGAAAACCTGTTACTGGACAGACATGGCCACCTCAAAATCACCGATTTTGGGTTCGCCAAGCGTGTGCCGGACAAGACATGGACTCTTTGTGGCACTCCGGACTACCTGGCACCGGAGGTAGTCTCCAACAAGGGGTACAACAAGTCTGTTGACTGGTGAGTTTGGGTTCCGATGTATCAATACACTTTGAGGGCCAGGCATGGACTCAGGCGGACTCTTGTCTTGTGATTGCTAACGACGGCGAAACCTTAGGTGGTCTTTGGGAATACTGATATACGAAATGCTGTGCGGCTATACGCCCTTCTGGGATAGCGGATCTCCTATGAAGATATACGAGAATATCCTGAAGGGCAAAGTCCGTTATCCTGCCTACATCAACCCGGATGCGCAAGACTTGCTGCAACGTCTCATCACGGCCGACTTGACAAAGAGGTTAGGAAACCTTTATGGCGGATCGCAAGATGTCAGGAACCACCCATGGTTTGCCGAGGTGACATGGGACCGCCTTGCGCGGAAGGACATAGATGCGCCATACACGCCCCCAGTCAAGGCCGGCGCGGGTGACGCAAGCCAGTTTGATCGGTATCCCGAAGAGACAGAACGATATGGCCAGACTGGTCATGATGAGTGAGTTTTAACCCTAATCTTCTCGACCCCTGATGGCCGTTTTGCTTGTTTGTATGCCACTGGCTAATAGACTTTTGTATCAGATACGGGCATTTGTTCCCTGGATTCTGAAGCGGCGATGACTTGTGTTCCATCGGATAACGATCGCGGATGCATGATGTACATTCGTGGAAAATACAGCCATTATGTGATGCACTTGTCTGGATGCGGCTAGCAAGTCATAAAATGCATGACCAAGATGACGACTGTGGTCCGGTTCAAAAAACGAAAAAAGAAAAAAAAAAAAAAAGAAACCCCCTCAAGAAAGCGGAATACGATGTGATGAATCAGGGCCCATTCGAGGCTTACGCGGTGCTCGTGAACTTGGATAGAAGAGTCTCGAAGAAAGGCAACTGGGAGGGCGTCATATCAAAGTGGAGGGATGGCGTTGGCTCTTATCACCTAGCTATTCGGCTTGTGGAGGAACATGGTTGCAGTATGCTTACCTCCATTATTTACCTAGCAGCAGCACTATGGATTAGACGGATAGATGAGAAGAGGTTGCTGATGTACTACTTAGGACGGCGAATACAAGAAATTACCTACTTGCATGGTCTCCTGGAGCAATTCAACCCCAAGTTTTGACAAGCATCGGGCCGGGGGCTGCATGAGCGGGGGATGGGCGACGATGGGAAACTAAAGTAACGAGTGCAGGGGTCCGGGGTGAATTTGTGGTTGGCAATTGAATAGCTACCCTAGTAAAACCCCACCTAGTATAGCTGCTGGGGGAGTTTTGATAGGGTAACAAACGCGGTAAAAGTGGTAACTGCAGATCCTCCAAGTCAGGGACAAGGGACACAATGCTTATGCCAGCCACCTTTGTATTGGTAGTCAAAAGTAACAGCTGGCGGAGGGAGCGGTGAGTTTTGTCCAGTTGTTCCGGGAAGAAGATGAATTGAGAGCTGGCACAAGCGAGGAGTGTAGTTCCC
>NW_021940918.1:1191911-1231966 GCF_004337985.1 Pyricularia pennisetigena
TTTTTTTTCCTCTTCCAAATCGCATTTTCATTTTTACGGTCCATGTGCTGGGTTTGCCCAATCGCTCCCACGTTTGTTTCGCACTGAATATAATTGTTTCAATTGCCGAAAGCAAAAGACTTTCTCGCCATATGTTGTCGTAAATACAACCGCCAACCCACCACGTTCACACTCCACTCGGGTGTTGGTTGGCGAGGCAAGAGAGCCTTGTTTTCTTTCTGCTCTGATGGTATAGTCATTTACCGCTGATCAAAGGCGCCAAGATGGATGACTACATGTTTCACCACCATGTCCAGGAGTGCGAGATTGTGACGGAAGCGACGAGCTATTTAGAGATACTCAACTACTCGGTACGCTCTCGAGAATTCTTTTCAATTGGATCCTTTCCTATACTTACCAAGATTTCCAGGATCCGAGTTACAACACCAATGAGGAGCACCGCGATGCAGCCACTCTGGATGAGTTTGAAAATTTCATCAATCGCCAGGGCGTCTTTGAGCCGCCGACTCTAAAAGAGGGAGTCAAGTTGTTGAGCGCAATTCGGCTAGTGTAAGTGTCTCTCCGTTATACTATACACTACCATTTCTCCCGTGGCCAAGCTTGCCCGATTCGGCTTGTTATCAGACTGCCAAGAAAGAAACCCTTTTTTTCTATCTTGGCCTCTTTCCAAACATAGAACATGCAAACCAACAAACTACTCTACTTTGTCCCAACCAATAAAGCCTCCAGAAAGATGCCCAGGACCCGGACACTTTTACACCACGGCACATCTCCCTCTCGGCAGATTACTACGAGAAGATGGTGCGCGGCATGCGGCTGCCCTTCCGCGCCATCGAGGGCACCTCGGTGGTCGGCCCCTTTTTCTGGTCGGCCATGGACCAGGACGACGAGGACCCGCACCTGCAGGTGATATTCCGGAAGTCGGACGTGCGCAAGAAGGGCAAGACGCGCGGCTGGGAGCTTATGCTCTCGCACTCGTTCGCCACGGGCATTACCAACGGCTACGCAAAGGGAACGCCGTCGTCGGACCTGGTAAAGTGCGTCACGCACCTGCGCGCCTGCGCCGCCCAGGTCCGCCACCCCATGCTCCTGCCCGTCATCATAATCAGCCACGACCTGAGCGCGTCGACGGATCAGAAGCAGCGCGACGCCAGAGACTGGATCCGCAGGCTCGAGGAGGCCATCAGCATGCGCGAGGAGGTCATGGCCGACGAGACGTACGCTCGCTCCAAGCTCGGCCTCGACCTCGACCAGCTGAACAGGGACCTCGTCGAGTGTCACTCCCAGGTGCTGTGGAAGAGGCCGCAGGCATACCTGCAGATCATCAAGACCATGGAGGACGCCATGCACAGGTTCCACACCCAGATGATGATGCTGTACCCGCCTTCGGCATCACGCGAACAAGATGGCTCCGACCACGGCAGTCAAAGCGACAGCCACAGTCGTAGAGGTCACAACAACTACCACCACCACCAAAAGCAGCTCGTCGACGGCGACCTCGACCGCCAGCACCGCAGCATGCTCTCACGGCTAGACTTTTACCGCGCCAAGCTCAACGGCGTCGAGCACTACGCGCACACGACGCTAGCGCGGCTCAAGATCCAGCGCGCCGCCCTATACAACGTCATTGCGCAAAAGGAGAGCAAGCTCAACCTCGAGATGGCCGGCCAGCAGCGCCGCCTGGCCCACGCCGCGAAGCGCGACAGCAACAGCATGAAGACGCTGTCGCTGCTCGGCGCCTTCTTCCTGCCCGCCACGCTGCTCAGCTCCATCTTTGGCATGTCCTTCTTCGACTTTATGCCGCAGCAGGGCGAGCCCGTCGTCGCCGACACGCTGTGGATCTTCTTCGCTACGTCGCTGCCCCTCACGGGCCTCATCCTGCTCGTCTGGCTCGTCTGGGAGCGCAAGCGAGAAAAGGCACACGCCGAGGAGGACGACGACCTCGAAAAGGGCATCGAGCGCATGGAGGCCCAGATCATGGCCACCATGCGCCGCCGCACCCTCAGCAAGGCCCGTACCTTTGAGTGGTCGGGCAACGGGAAGCCGCCCGGTCCGCCCATCGTCAAAGATCCCGGGAGCAGAGTGCTGGTCTCCAAGGACACTCTCGACTTGGCCAAGGACAGGATCAAGGACAAGATCAGGGAGGCTCGTGATAAGGAAAAGGAAGGATGAGCAAACTAACTACAAGACTGCAAGAAAAAAAAGAAAAAAAAAAAGAGCAAGAGTCAGAAAACCCCGCAGTCCGGTGAGAGCTCCTGCAGGAGTGTTGAAAATTCCAGAGTCAAGATCTTTGGTGTATACCATTTAGCTATTCCGTCTTTTATGATGATATGACACGACATAACACCCCAGATGAAACAAAAAAACAAAACGCACAAAAAATAAAGCAACGACCTTATGAATATTTAATGAATAGCATCGTCATCAGAGCCCTGACTCCCTCGCCGTGCACCCGTTACATAGCGCCCCATGTTGCCATTTGCTTACAAAAATAACAAAGGAGAACAAAAACAAAAACAAACCAAGAAAATGGTATCAGTACTCGAAGTCGTCATCAACTGCAGGGCCCTTGTTCTTTGCCACACTTTCCTGCTTCCTGTACATCTCTGCAACCTGTCTGCTCGATGTGGCTTCATCGGGCTTCTTGTCGTCACGCACCTTGATGAACCGCGGGAACCGTAGGCTGATTCCCTTGGTCCCAGACGGGTCAACACCCTCGCCGCAGCCTGCCTTGTAGCGCGGGCTGAGCGTCAGGTCTGCCGTCTTGACCTCCCACACGAAGCGAGGCTCGAACCAAACGTCCGGCTGGTGCTGACCACCCGAGCTGTGAGAATAAAAGGGCTTGGGCCTATCGATAACTGTGTCCTTGAGCTGTGTATACAGCTCCTCGAGGACCGCCTCAGAGAAACCTGTGCCGATGTTGCAGACAGTCTCATACTTGTCGCCGCTGGAGTTGTAGCAGGCGAGGAGAAAAGCTCCGTACACTGACGTACGCTTGCCCTTGCCGTAGTAGGCGCCCAGAACCACCAGGTCCAGGGAATCGCCAATACCAGACAGATAATCCTTTTTGATCTGTTGGGCTTGCGACTTAGCATCCACAAATATTGTACAGTAAGAGGGCAAGGGATAAAAAATCAAACGTACCTTTAGCCAGTTTCGACTCCGCTTGCTGGGCTCATACCCACTCTCAGTGCCGTCCAACATTTTAACCATCAAACCCTCGCATGAAGCTTTGACGCTTTCGTCCAGGAAGGTCTGGATCTCGTCGAGCTCCTGGCCATTCATGTGCGTGGCATAGGCGAACTCGCCCTCGATCGGTTTGAAAGAGGACTCGAGCAAAGCCCGCCGTTCGCGAAGCGACTTCTCAACAACAGCTTCGCCATTAAGGTACAACAGATCGAAAGCAAACACACACACTTTGACCTTGACATCCTCAATCTTGACGTCCTTCTTCTTGCGCGTCATGAGCTGTTGGAAAGGCAGCACCTTCTTCTCCTGCACGTCCCAAGCCACTGTTTCGCAGTCGAGCACGAAACTCTTGGTGTCCGGCTTGACCCAGCTGTCCAGCTTGGCCAATATATCAGGGTACTTCTGCGACAGGTCTTCTGAGTTGCGCGAGAAAATGGCGGCCAGGCCCGACCCTACAGCCTTGGTGGCACCCGGCAGAGCTTTGCTGAGCTCCTCGTTTGCTTCCTTGGCCACATAATGGATCTGCGCCCGCTCTCCGTCGTATTTGTACTCGCAAGTAAAAGTCTGATTCTCGAATCTGTCGAGTACCTCGGTGATTGCCTTTGTCGGTTTGGCCAACATGGGCTTGAGTGGAATCCCTGGCCGCAATTTGCACTTGTCCTTTAGGTTCATGATGCCATGCTCCAGCAGTGCTGGGATGATGACTTCGTAACTTGGGAGCTCGCTGTAAACCGTCTTTAGCATCTGCTCAGCCTTTTCGACGTCGCTTGCACTGGGAACGCTTCCATTCCGGGAGGCTTCGTGCGCGATCACAGCTTGTGCCAGCGATGGCAAGACGGTTCTTTCGGCCAATCCAAGCCTGAGCTTCCCCTCAAGGAATCTGACGATGAACTTGGCCTCGCTGGGACCACCCTTGTCTTTGCTGATGTCAACTTTGCCGGTATTGTTCACGTCGGCGGCAGAAAGGAGCTTCTTGATCATGTCAACCTTGCGGCCCTGTGCTCCATTGCCCGTGACTGTCGCAATGTTTGTGAGTCCAGCAAAGACACCTCGAACGGTCAGGGGCTTGGGCTTGAACATTGTCGGTTGTGTCGACCGCGATTTGACCGCAACCAGACCCAAATCGCCAATCTCTCTTTGGTCCTGCTTGATGATTGCCAAGCTGCGACCCGTCGACTCGCCAATCGCTTTCATGATGAGCGACTCGCCAATGCCCAGTTCAATACCGGCATAGTCTGCGGCCAGTTTGTTGATCATCAGTAGAACCGTAGGAAGGAGGTCTTCAGGTGTTAATTTCAAGACCTGTCGCAGGAAACGCGAGCAGTGCTCTATTATAATGAGCCTCTTGGTGGTGAGCTCCACCAAAGAGAAGGTAGTGCAGAGCGCTGCGTATGGGACAGGCTCGCCTGGCTTCCAGTCGGGGTAGGGATCCTTGCTTGTGGGCTGCAGCAGGGTCTTCTGCACCGTCTTGCGCACCTTGGCAGCAACACTGGGTTTCTCGTCCTCCTCGTCAATCTCATCTTCTACTTCCGAAGCGGACTCGGAGGCAGAAAGCTCTTTGGCCGATTCATCTCCGTCTTCTTCCTTGACAGCGGCTTTGCCACGTTTGGAAGCTTTGGCCGTCCTTGCGGGGTCGTCTTTGACTGCTTTGGATTTGCCTTCTTTGGCTTCCGTCTTAACCGAAGGCGAACGCCGCCTCTTCGCAGGTTTGGTATCTTGATCTGACGCAGTAGCTTCTGCTTTGACATCATGTACTACCTCGTCGTCCTCGTCCTCCTCGATGACCTTCCGACTTCGCCTCGCTTTTTTGATAGGCGGCTCTTCGTCATCCGGTTCCTCATTCTTAACAATGGCGCTTTTGATGTTTGGTGAAGATTTTTTTGTGGCAGTTGCGGATACCATGCGCGGTCGCTTCTTCGTATCTGCACCAAACATTCGTCCGCTGGTTAGATCTCCCGTGCTGTCCGAGCTGGCCAACTAAACGGCACAATCATGGGCTCGAGAAAACCGACCTTTATCAGATGCTAGCTCATCGCTCGTGCCTGGGCTGCTCACAACCTCATCCTTATCCTTTTCATCCTTCTTGTCCTTCGTAGGTACGGGCTTCGTGGCAAAAGATAACTTGGTCTGTTGCGCTGGCGCGGGCGGGCATCCTTTTCCAAAGAACTTGCTAAAATCGAGACGACACCACGCTCACAATGTCAGCAAAAGCTCCAGAAAATGTACGCAATGCGACATCTGAAAACTATGGGTTGTCATCTTCGCAGGAAAAAAAAAAAAAAAAAGGTGCTGCGCAGCACATGCCCGAGAGTAGTCTGAGATGGTTTCACATACCCCAAGGTGGCTTGCTTGGGAGCCATCCTGAGCGGACGACGGGTCACAACCGTCCCTGTGAGGGCGAGAAGCTGCCTGGAAGCCACGGCGTAAGCGGTACACGAGCGTGTACTTTGCGAGAGGGTTGCTGGCCAATTTTCTGCTTGTCAAGTCGCTGGAACCATACAACTATTTCAATAAGCTGGAGATTTGAGGTGGCGACCTGCTTAAATAGCTCAGTCTTGTCGAGTTGGTTTCAAATCTGGCCCTTCAAAATTAGTTCGAAAAGAGAAAGAGGGGATTAAATGTGGTCAGGCAAAGTCACCAAGACCGTTACGCGAATATTGTGAAGATATGCAAGTGACGCGCCCTAGCGCGTTAGTTCTTAATTGGTGACAGGGATTATTAGTGGGTCGTCGCTAAGCAACTCAGCCTGGACGACCCTTGCAATTGCTAGGCAGCCAGAGCGGACTTGCCGTTGGGGATGTTCTCTCATGAACCTTGACCAGATATCCATGCCAAAACCCAGTCCGTCGGGGTCAACATTTGTTTATGCCGGAGCGTCCAATTTTTGAGCACTGGACCCTGGGTGGGATGAAAGATGCGAGGAGATTTTAGAAGAAAATCCGAGCGCACCTGGCAAAATAAAACATAGTTCAAATTGTCTTTATCCCTGGGCCAAACCTTGGCAGATGTCTATTGATCGCTACCAACACAATGAAATCCCTCAAAGTAACTAAGAAAAAAAAGTAGGTAGGTATACATTGTACATCCAGGGCCACTCTCGTAATGAGGTGATCCCCATGGGCAGATTGATTACGTGGGCATGCGCGTGAATTCGAGCTCCGGCTCAATCAGTTCTTGTTCTCAAAGTAAAAGAGCTCGTCGGGGGTACGGCCGCGGATGAACTCAGGCTCCGTGCCTCTGACATAGATGTCCTCGAAGAGGATCTTCTGGGTCGGCTCGGGCGGGGCCATAGCCTCGGCGGCCTTGACCTCCTCGTTGACGAAGCTGCGGGCCTTCTTGTCGAGGCTCTTGAGCTCCTCCTCAGTCACAACATCCCAGTCCATCATCTTCTGCTTGAGGCCGGCAATCGGGTCGTTGGTCGAACGCATGCGCTGGATCTCCTCACGAGTGCGGTAGGTGGTTCCGGGGTCGGACATGGAGTGGCCACCGTACCGGTAGGTGACGTACTCGAGAACCAACGGGCCGTTGCCGGACTCAGTCCACTCCTTTCCGTACTTGACAGCTGCCTTGACGGCAAGAGCGTCCATACCATTGACCTTGAGACCGGGAATATACTGACCACGCTTGTAGTAGTCGGTCAAAGCCGAGGAGCGCGAGGCCGAGGTACCCATACCGTACTTGTTGTCTATCGAGTGATAGTGAGACGCCTATGTTAGCAAGGTCATGATAGCTCGCCGCAACGCGTCAAGAAGGCAGAAAACTTACTCTCGCAGCCGAACAGGGCGGGGAGGTTCCACAGCTTGGCCATGTTGAAAGCCTCAAAGACTTGGCCCTGGTTGCTGGCACCGTCACCGTACAGGATGATACTGGCCTTCTTGCCACCAGTGTACTTCTGGGCAAAGGCAAGACCCGCACCGACGGGGACCTGAGCACCGACGATACCGTTACCGCCGTAGAACCCCTTTGCGAACATGTGCATGGAGCCACCCTTGCCGTAGGCGATACCCTCACGGCGACCCAAGAGCTCACCAATAATGGAGCGGATGGTACCGCCCCGCATGTAGGCAAACCCGTGGCATCGGTACGAGGTGATGACGTCGTCCGACTTGTTGATGGCATGCTCAATGCCGACAGCAACAGCCTCCTGTCCCGTCGACAGATGGCAGAAACCCCGAATCTTCTTTTCCTTGTACAACCTATCGGCGGCCATCTCCATTTGCCTGAGTATCCGTTGAAAACTTGGGTCAGCCCATGGTGCGAAAAGCAATCGAGGCCAGAGTGTAGTAGCAGGAGCCAACATACCGGACGACAACCATGTCGTAGTACATCTGCTTCAGGTCCTTCTTCGTCACGTCCAATGTGTACGGGGGAGGGTCCAGCTCATATGTCTCGAAACTCTCATCACTCAGGTTGACAGTAAAGGGCTCATCGTCGGACTGATGAATAGAAGGGTCAGCTATCCGCAATTCGCCCGACAACGTCCGGGCCCTACGGTCTCAACCAATTGGCCGCATCCGGAGCTGATCCATGGGGGGCCAGGGCTTTGCTAACCTTGGGAACTGCGCCCTTGTCGACGTGGGCGGATGCTGCATCAGTGGTAACACATCGGCGGGCAACAGCAACAAAGGGCGCCTGTGTCCGCTGACGCAGGGGAGCCTGCGCTGCGCGACCTATCCTCAGGCCTCTGGAAAGCATTGTCTGTGAGATTATGGCACGGGGGGGGTGAATGATGCTGGCTGAAGGTTGTGATTTGGAAATCGCTGTCGACAGGTTTTGAGCTGCAAGCTTGAGAAACGTCCGTCCGATCGAACCCGTTGAACCTGCGAAACTTTTTGGCGTTGGGACGCAAGCTGCTGCTTGTTGAACCGCGCTAGTCCATTTTGAGCGCTAGCGTTTATCCTGGTCCCTTGTAAAGTCACGTGTGACCCATAATCACTATGAAGCCATAGTCAGGCACCAGATATTGACAAATTTTGCTAGCCCGGTTCTAGCCTGTACCTAGATAAGGTCGGTTATTAGTAGAACCAAACAGCTATCAGATAAAGTCATTCATTCGCTCGTTATGATGCATCAATACATTAGAAAAGTTGAATAACTTCTCATTGCTTGAAAACCCAAGCCATCTTCGTCTGTCAACACTCATTATCAAGTACATATAGAGGAGCAAAGATATTATGATTTAGATAACTGCTGATGACACGGCTTCCTCTTCTTTCTTCTTGCCTCCCATTGCAAATAGCCGGTAAGAAAGCAACGCCCGCTAGACGAATACGAAGAAATTAGTTATCTATATGTATGAATCTCAGTCGTATACCGACATCGAGAGGCCCCGCCCATGTTTTATGTACCAAAAAGACCAAAGGAAAAAAAAATGCATGCCCCTTTCTTCGCTAGCCATATGCCCGACAAAAACAAACATAAACATGTAAAAAGCCGCCAGAGCTGGATGCCGATAAGGCAAAAAAATTCGGGCCCCCATCCGGTGCGCTATTATAGCAACCTGACACCTTCGCGCAACAATTCGTATATTGGGAGGTTAACCTGTCAGAAAAAACTATGCCAACCTGAAAATCACCAGCTTATTCAATGGCATGACATAGTGGATTTTTCTGCCAGCAGTAAGAAGCACTTCAGTCTTCTTGACAGTCGTCGTGGAAGAAGGTCGAGTTGCATTGCTGCAACGGTGCTGTTGAGGGACCAGCATCTCTCATGTCGACGTCTGGACAGTCTCGCCTCGGAAGACCCGGGATTAATGTGTTTGTTTTGGTGTAATCCAGTGGCAATGCACTCATGGGCCGGTCTGAGGCTTCGTGTGGGCGCTGAGGCAGAGACACCGGTCGCTCATACAACATCTCATCCGGCGGGCTGAACGAGAAGAGCTGCAGGACAAGTCTGGGTCAGTATCAATTTTTCGGGCATTTTCTGGCGGCCGTTTGTCCTCTGAAGCATGTACTAAGACTTACCTCCATGATTGTTCTTCCATTGCGTGATGCCATGGCAATGCATTTCTCGTCTTCGAACGCCACGCGCCATACAGCATCGCACTGTGCTACCAGTTCGCGGACAAGGTGTCCAGTCTTCAAGTCCCAGATCTTAACCCGGCCATCACTGCCTCCACTGACGACGCGAGTATCGTCAAATTGTAGACTTGTCACGCTGTTGTCGTGGGCGGCCAATCGGTGAATAGGGCAAAACTTGGAAAGAGACCACACTCTCACTGATCCATCAGAGCCGCCAGTCACCAGAGTTTCGCCTCGCATCTGAAGCTGGCCAACCAGCGACGTGTGCCCCTGCAGCACAGCTTGGCATTCACTGTTGCCCAATTAGCATGGTAATTCATACCCGTGGGGGAGTTTCAAACACCTACCCGGTAGCAGCATTCCAGATGCGAACGCTTGTGTCCAAGCTCCCAGTAGCGACGCGCACGCCATCAAAGGCGATTGCATAGATTTGGCTGTAGTGTCCCGATAGTGTATGAATACAACGACCTTCCGAAATGCTCCACACTTTGGCCGTGGTGTCGTAACTTCCAGAGACCACAATATCGCCCTTGATTTCTAAGCATCGCACACTTGCTTGATGGCCAACAAGAACATTTCGACACAATCCTGAACGGATATCCCAGATCCGAAGGGTGGTATCCCGAGAACCGGAGATGGCCGTGTTGGAATCCGACATTTTCAGGCAGCGTACCGTGGATGTGTGGCCACGGAGAGTATGCAGGCAAGCCCTAGATACCATATGTCGCTCCGGTTAGCAGCGCCATCAACCTTGCCTGAAAAAAAAAAAAATGAACCACCTACCCAGTAGAGAGATCCCAGACTCTGACGTCTCGATCGCAGCCTCCACTAACCAGGAGGTCGTCCCAGGGCACCATGGCCCAGACGCCCATGACATGGCCCTGCAGCGTTCGTTGGGCATTGCCCTCGGTGTCAAAGACGTGAATCTTGGCGTTATCAAGCGCCACGATGATGTACTTCGGTGTCAAGTGAAGACTAGTCACCACGCCTCCCTCCTGAGTGATGTTGCGTGTCACGTTCCGGCCGCCAGTTCTCCAAGCTGCATCTACCAGATACCTCTGTTTGAAATGCGACTTGTACGTCTTGAGTGTTGGTCGAGAGGAGGTGGCGCCATCGAAGCTGGATGAAGCAGACATGCGGACGGAAGGAGTTGGTAAAGCCCCGGGGAAGCTCCGGTTCGCGCTGTCGGAATATGAACCAGTGAGTGGTAATGCGGCCGGTCGTGTCAGGCATATGCCTACAGGGGGTTGCACTTCGGAGAGCCTGCGTTCGTAGTCGTGTTTAACGCAGAGGTTTTTCCATGTCATGTCATCGCTCAAAAGGTCCCGCCATCTACGGGAGACTTGCGATGCCCGAGCCAGGACCTTTGGATCATCGATAAAGGATAGTATCTGTCGCGGAACCGGAGTTAGTGGCCACAAGCACATCGCGCCGAGATCTTCAGAGGCGATACGTCTTACCCTTAGGCACAGCTCATCCGGGAGACTAGTAAAAGGATCCTTCTTGAGAAGCGGGCTGACAAACTGGTGGACGAAGCTGAGCTGCTGACTGGTGCAGAGGTTGAGGAGGTCGGCCAGGATCCGTGTTCGCTGCGGGCCGGTGCTGTGTTGGAAGTGCTGCCTGACTTTTGCGAGGAAAAAATCCTCGCCGACGTCAGCGTTACTCCAGTCGAGCTGGCTATGTGATGGACCGGGAGATGCAGCTGGCGTCGGGGGAGGCGGAGGAGAGCCGGTAAGCGTCTGATCGAAATCGGCTGCCGGCGTGCTCATGCTAGGAGTCGGTGGGCCTCTTGGAGGCCGGGGCTGAACAAGTTTGACGCCGCCAGCGGTGTTGAGACTTAATTCGTCGCCATTGAACATGCTCCCCCTCCTTTCGGAAAAGCTTAGAGGCCTGTGATACGATGCCATCGGAGCGGAAGGTTGTGTGGCCTCCGGGCTTGGCCCTCTATTCCGGCAGGAAGAACAGCGATTTGCGCAGACCAATACAGACAGTTGTTGGATTTGTTTGTGTGTGAATGTGTAGAGTCGAGTAAAAGTCGTGGGTTGTGTTACTTGGATAGTCTGACAGGTGACTGACGAAATAATACACTAGTCTAGATGGAGAGACAAACAACTGGACAACTTTGGGCTCTTGGAGGAGAAACGTCGAGGATGGCACAACGAAGGGGTTTGAAATTGCACAGTCCAGGCGCAGTGGTTGCAGGGTGGATCGACGCGACGGGGGCTGAAACGGGGGGGTTGATGGACTCGGCGCTGGGTTCGCTGACACTGACGAACAAGGCAAATTGAAGGTCAAGGAAAATGGGAGGTCCGACCTGCCGTTCCAAATCAGTTCAAGCAGCAGCCAAGCAAGTCACGAGGAAGTCACAATGGCCCTCCACTTGGCAACAACCACCGACACTAATACTACCCGTGGCGAAAGTAAATCTGATTGTAAACGTGTAGTGGTAGGTAAGAAGATAGTCAAGACTCCCAAAACAGTTTTTGACCGTTTCCAAAGTCCAGAACCGATCGGGAACCAGGAAGAAGAGATTCAACCAGTGGGGTAACTAAGTTGGTTGGTTGGGCAGGTATTAGGTAGGCTTGGTAGGTACCTAAAGGTAAAAGGTAAGGAAAGGTAGGTACGTTTAGATTAGGTGCCTCAACCACAAGAGCCAAGGGAAGTAAGGATGGCGGAGGAGGGTGGAACGGAATGGAGAACACATTGAGCGAGGCAGCGCCCAAAAAGCCAAGCCCGCAACATACGCTAACAAGACCCAAAGCCAGTTGCACTGTACGGGACAGTTAGGTAGGTACCTTGGCTGGTCTGCTCTTCCTTGTCGTACTACAAGACTGCCACCCTGCGGCGGGTCCGAGGACTGGCTGACTTCTGCAAGCCGTTTCCAGGCCCCGGATCAACAAATCCTCTCGGCCGGCTCCAGTTTTCAAGTCGTGGGGCACTATCCAATCAAAAATTCGGAAAGCGGTTCGCAGAATTATGCGGTATTCGATATTCGAGATGCAAAACCGCTACAGTGCTGTGAGAGTTACGCAGGAAGGGGGTTTTTATGGTTTCTCTTGGACAGAGATTGACGGGAATGCATTTTGCACCGTTCAGACGAGAGTGGAGTGAGGGGAGGCGGACATGCATTGTGCTCCGTACAAAATATGTGATGCAGACAGTACCTACGCACGAAGTAGTAGCTCCGCATGGGCAGGCTGGGGACTTGCCTATAGTCAGTTCACGATATTTCGAAAGTTTTTCATGGTTTTAGATACAAACAGAAGACTACCAAAGGTAAGTAAGGTACTTAAGTGCTTGAGCTCCATCAAAATCTCCTTGCACACATTAAGTACCTTGGGCTGGTAACTACAAAGTAATTACGAAGTAGGCCCCAGGCCCTGTGGCTGGAGGCAATTAGGATCCCTTCTCCCTCTAGCCGTTGCGCCAAACATCAATTCGCAGTTCGACAGTCCTTTGAACACAGCCTTGAATTCCCGAGCTTGGTCAAGAGACGTTTCATGATGCGGAAACACCCAGCTAGCCTGGTACCGAGTATGCTGCCCGTCATAGTACGCCGTCCCGTGCAGCCAAGATGCTTACTAGACTACTTCTAGACTAGGTCTAGTAAGCACCGATTAGTACATAAACGGTAGGGATTTTCCCAGGAGCGCAAAGCAGGGAACACTGAAGGACACCCGCTGTTCGCATCCAACCCCATTTTGCTGCACCTCGCCTGGAAGAATGCATTCATGAATCAGTAGACTCACTGATTTGTCGTCATTTTCAAAAGCCATTGCGAGGGTTGCACATCAAAACATCTGCAACTATGCCGAAGAACTAGGTGAATTTCGGGGCTTTATGGGTTCTGTTCAAGCCACGCGCTGGCCATCATCCCGTCCATTAACAACAAACACGTGCAGAGGAGAGACATGGGGTTTGCTTGGTTATTGTCACGAGCAACAGGTGGAGGCCAATTGTCTAGGAAATATCTGGTTGGTCTTGGGACCATCTTTTACAATCCCATCTTGCTGGTGCGACTTCTCACCTTTTCGTTCGGGCCCCGTACATACAATTGCAAGAGCTAAGTAAATCGTCATTATAACACTGAATGGACAGACACTTCGTTACTCACCCACATACCAAGGTCGCAGCAACAACCTTTAGGGCAGTAGCATAAAATTGAGAGCGGCAAATCCAGAAAGATGTCCACATTTTAGTTCCGAAACTTGCGCCGGCGTTGAAGGTGGTTCCAGTCTGGCCGACACTAATTAAATAAGCGAAACAAAATTGTATGTGCGCCGCGAGGGTTCGACCATGCCGTCATGGCAAATCTCGCCAGGTGTATGATACATCGAAAACTGAACAAGCCTGCAATACTAATGGCAAAATTAATCGGGTTCTTTATACCGGAGTTATCGCCCTATAATTCTTGTTCGGCCGAAAGCCCCCGAACACTCCGAACTCGAGGGACTCATTGATCACGCTGACGCATTTTCTTTTTGTATGTTGTAAAATCCCAATCCCATTCTTCACCCATATGTGACTATACTACTGCTGCCTGGTGATATTCGGACTTCGACTTCATATCGGCCGAGACACAAGTAATACGGCCTTTATGTCGAGATATTTAAACGCATTCTCTTGGTAGGTCTTGGCTTCTTGTTTTGGTCTCATAAAGTATAGTGTAATGTTTGATATCTTTGTTTGTGCACGACTCCTCTACTTGAACAACATCACTACTCAGAACAAAACATGCCAACGCCCAGGATCCTCATCTCCGGCTCGGGCATTGCCGGTAGCACCTTTGCCTACTGGGCCCTACGTGCATTCCCGACCGCATCCATCACAATGGTCGAGCGCTGCCCAACCTTCCGCCTAACCGGTTCTAGTGTCGACCTCCGCAGTTCAGCAATCGAAATCTGTAAACGCATGAACATGTTAGACACGGTCAAAGCCCACACGACTACTGAAAAGGGTGTGCGGTTCGTGAACTCCGACGGCAGCATAGTGGCCACGCTCGGTGCATCAGGTCGCTCCGACATTCAGGGTATCACGTCCGAGTATGAAATCTTTCGCAGCGATTTGGCGAGGATTCTTCTCGAGCCATCAAGGGACAAGATTAACATACTCTTCGACGAATATGTTGACAAGTACGACAACGAGGAGGACGGGGTCAAGGTAACGTTTGCAAAGAGCAAGAGAGTCGACAAATTCGACCTTCTCGTAGCTGCAGACGGTATCGGCTCCCGGATTAGAGGGCAGATGCTCAATTCCAATCCACGCGACCAAGTCCACGACGAAGGAGTGCACGTTGCATACTTCACGCAAAAGAAAGACTTGCTCGGCGGTTCAAAGTTCGCAGAAGGATACAGCGCCCCGGGAGGACGAGTAATCATGATCCGCCCGGACCCGCATCCAGAAGGGCGAAGCAAGGTTATTCTCATGAACGTCACAAAAAAGAACGATGTCGCCGCCAAGAAGCGATTGAACGATGCCGTCGACGCAGGGAACGAGGCATACATGACACTCCTCGAAGACACTTTCGCCAATATGGGCTACAAGGACGCGGAAGTGCTCAAAGGAATGCGCGAGAGTGACGATTTCTACTGCTCGCTGTTTGCCCAAGTCCGCTCGCCGAAATTGATCGACCAGTCCGGGCGGGTAGTCCTCCTCGGCGATTCTGGTTACGCGACGCCCGGGATAGGAACCAGTCTGGCGATGATAGGCGCATATGTCCTTGCTGGAGAGTTGCTGTCTTCGACAAGTGGCACGTCGATCAACATCCCCGCCGCAACCAGCAGATATCAGGACTTGATGGTGCCATTTGTCAAGGGCCATCAAGGTGACGATAATGCAATGCAGTTAATGAATCCGCAGTCCAGCTGGGGGATCAAGTTGAGAGACGTAGCTCTAAGAGTAGTGACAGGACTCTGGCTAGATCGCCTGGCTATGATTGCTGCTGCCAAGCTAGGCTACACAGACAAGATGCTCAGCATGCCAGAGTATGCATGGCCAGAATCTGTCTGATTCACTTTCTCATTGCAGTGTGCTTGACATTCAATCTTGGAAAGAAAATCTCTATTCATACGGAATCTCCTGCATATAATTTCTTTCCCCTCAACTTCTTTTCGTATCCAAGGGGACTAAACTCAATTCAAAGCATCTCCCGTTCAGGTAGGTCTTGGCTTGCTGTACATACCATAGAAAATACCTCTGAAAGTCATTTGTAAAATAAAGAAATAGAATAAATAAATGAGAATACAACAATGTACCCGAGAAGCGCCCACGAGCTGAACCCTTCTGTTCCCTTACTGAACCATTATTATCTGGCACAATACCTATGCACCGACGACAAAAGTACTTTCCATGGAGGATACTGCAAAACCGCCTGGAGCCAGGAGAATCCCGGCGGCATTCTGGACCGAGTGCAAGTCGATGAGCTGAGCAGTAGGCAAGGTCCCAAAATAAACACTGATGCAAGCTAGTATTCGTACCCGACTATCAAGTCACCTCGTGTCAACCGCCCGATTTGTCGGCACAGAACACCCCATGAGGGTGAGTCAGTCCCTCTACAGGCCATGTGCCTACAGCGTAACTGCAATCGGACCAAAAAGTAGCTTCAGAGGTGGTGCAGCGCATGGGAGTTTATAAGGTTGGCTGGTAGCTATCGTCAAATATGCGCACGCTCCTCCTGGCATATAAAGACGTTGCTGACCGTAGTAGGCCGTTTAATATACAAGTAGCCGTCGAGACCCGGCCTTGGCAGCCAACAAATATGCTCTCCCATGTTTCTTACCTGATGCGTGTTTCATGATACAGGAGCTGACCGTTGAAAAGTCTGTGGAATACGGCTCATTTGGCCTCTTAAACACCTGCGCGCACGTCCTCTTGATTCCTGAGCCATATGTTTCCCCATAAAGGGTCGGTGGAGATCGACGCTCTTTTTGTTTCACACTTGTCGCTAGTACATCTCAGCTGAATGTTTCAAACAGTAGAAAACGCTAAAAGTACTTCCGCAACTGATGGCACAACGTAGCGCCCCTAATTTCCGTTTATATAATACCTACTTAGGTACCTCGGCGACAGTACTGAAAATGTAGAAAGATGGTCTAGGTGGTCGTATGTACATCTTACTAATGAAATCGGGGCTCATTCCCCGGAAATGAAATACCCGTCTTTTCATCTCAGTGATGGTGGCCAAACTGAGTAAGCAACGGGAGGAGCATGCCAAATACAGTGGCCAATGTATCTCTCAACTGTGGGCGGATCTGTTTCCTGTGCGTAGCACCCCCACTATCCGCATACCCATTCATGCCACCGTGATGCTCATACGCTGCACTGTTCTCCTCTTGCATGGCGTGCATGGCAACGTAGCTTCTCAAAGTCAGCGCGCCGATGAGGCATAAAAGGAAACATGCATAAGAACTTACAGAAAGGTCCCCGCCGAGAACAGGAGTAACATGCCAGTCCACCACTGTCCACTCTCACCTTCGACGTTCTGTCCGCCGAGTATGGAGACGATGAGGTATGTACCGATGGCCCCAGCCGGCGCGGCGAGACTGAATACTATCAAGTGGCCACGTGCCGCGCGTTTTGACAGCCCTTGTTTGAGCAGGACGGAAGTGAGGCCGAATGCTGCCGGAGCCTTGTGGATCATGATCGCAGCGAAAATAATTAACCCGAGTTTCATGTTGGATGTCGTGGCCGATGCACCCATGGCTATCCCATCTGCAGCCGCGTGAATAACAAGCCCGGTTGTAGTGGCTAGACTCCGGGAATGCTTCGGTGTGGGAGCCAAAGATCCAAGAAAACCTTGCGATTCTTCCTCGCCGGGTCCGCTTGAGGATGCTAGATTGTCTAGACTGATGTGCCTCGTCGTGGGAGCTGGTTGAAACTGGTCCATAGCCTGCCGAGGAATACGGTCTATCAGGAACATCAAGATGAAGCCCGACGTCAGAGAGAATCCAATGTAGAACGTGGGCAACACGCGCTCG
The DNA here is from genome assembly GCF_004337985.1 of Pyricularia pennisetigena. Classification (NCBI taxonomy): domain Eukaryota; kingdom Fungi; phylum Ascomycota; class Sordariomycetes; order Magnaporthales; family Pyriculariaceae; genus Pyricularia; species Pyricularia pennisetigena. The sequence goes on from NW_021940918.1 coordinate 1,209,097, forward strand.
CTCTGCGCCTTTTGACTGTCTTTTGAAGTTTTGGAATCCTCGCCCGTTGATTTGGTAGCATCCTTCGGTGTATCCTCGCGAGTGACCACGATGGGAAGCACGTCTCTTTTCTGCAAGCTCTTGCCACCTTCGTGTGCCAGTTCATTTGGCCTGGGAGGCATAGGGACTCCTATGCGAAGAAACGGCATGTGCGGGCTATCTCCAGCCTCGAGGTCGATCGAACTTCGTTTTTCAACCATATGCGCAGCCTCCCATCGAGGAGATACCGCCTGTCCTTGAACATCGTACCGGCGGGTATGCGAACTGGCATGAGCCGGAAGATTAGTTGATGCTATCGCTTCGATACCTTCCGGTATTATAACAATCAGCGAGGTTCCGACTAGTATGCCAACGCCAATGCTGGATATCAAGCGGAGCTGTGACTGCGACAGAGTTAACGATAGTGGGAGGGCTCCGGCAAGAAATGATCTGGGGAGCAGAGTCAGTTTGAGCCGCAAGGATTGCGTACGGGTGTTGTTTTTTAGAGGCGATGAACATAACGGTGCTATCGATTCAAAGTAAGGTATCTGTCACATACGCCAGAGCCATCACCACCTTTTTGGGAAGAATCAGCTTCAACACTCATTCAAAACTGCAGTATTATGAAATACATAGACTTAACAGCAGTACTCACACAAAGAACGAGAAGGAGTAATAAGCCACCCATTTTGGAGGATGTTTGCCCCGGATCGGACGGTAATAAGGGCGACTTTATCGGACCCCCAAGCCGTCGTGGTCCAGAGGATGACGGCAATAAAAATGCGAGTGGGTGCCAACGTGAGGCCTGCCAAGATAAAAGTACAGTTTGCTGTTGCTTTCGAGCCCCGAAAGCCTTTCAATCGAGGAGGCGTCAATGGCGGTTAGTTGGTCGTCAAGCACCTTGACAATTATAGCAGCCCTTTGATGAATTGGCTTGTTTAAGCCTGAGATGTCACTTTTGCAGCCTGGGATGAACAGGCAGGTGAGACCCACCGTGTCTCGTTGCAGCTACATTATCGGATCCACCCGGATGCATCAGGCTTTTTGATTTGACTTGCGCCAAGGTCTGATTGGCCATTCAGCCTATGCGCTTAATTGGAAGTCCCCACATTTGTGCATCCAAGGTCAGACGCGCCATTGTCAAACGCGTAGAGCTCTATATCTCCCTAGACTGGACTGGACATAATCCCACTTCAGCACCAATCTACCTAACACTCGGCAAAAAAAGAAGTAGGAGGGCCATTGTGCAATTGTTTTCTTGAACGCTTTGATTCCAATCTACAGAAAAGAATAACTCGGCTTGCGCAGGTTGTTTATACTAATTTTTACATAACTACCTGAACCTCCTGCAAAGCCAGGCGCATCTGAGAGATGGCTGAATCCGATTTGTGTAAGGTCTCTCTCCATAGACAATCGGCCAACTCCATCCGCATGTCCAAAACTTGCTGACAACTCTATTAGGGTCCGTGGATGCCAATTCAGCATTGGAGCTGAGTCTAGTAGAGTCAACCGAAGATGGCTTGACAACAGTGACCCGTTTTCACCCACGCTTCACGTACCCCCTCTTTGGTGAAGAGGAGCAAATCTTCGGCTACCAAGATCTGAAAATCAACCTCCAATACCATGCCCCAGACATGCGCCCTAATGTCAAGATCACCCACAGCAAGAAATTCAAATCCATTGGCGAGACCCAGCCAACAGATCTTGATGCCTTGCTCCAGGAGTATCTCCCTCCCGGTAGGTGACTACATCATAGAATACTTATGAAATTTCGTGAGTGCTAACAACTGAATTACCTGCTGCATAGTCGCATTCGCCAAGAACCGTGATTTCCAAGATGCAGTTCGCTTAATGCCGGCCGACTGGACGCCCCCGGGCGAGATTCTCTCAGAGTTTGATGGCGCGGATGGTACCAAGTTTGAAATTCGCAGGTCCAACCTCGCCGACGATGCGACGAGACAGATCATAGACCGCGTTCAGCTACTTATACTACTCTTTATCGAGGGTGGCAGCTACATCGGCACCGATACCAACGACTCACTCGATCGCTGGGATATATTTTTCCTTTACAACAAGAAACCCTCGACTGACGGCAACTCGCGCTACCAGTTTGCGGGATACTCTACCGTGTACAAGTTCTTCCCACTGCAGCGCTTTCCGCTGGAGCCGAAGGAGGCGCATAAGAACCTCGAACTGCCCTCGGAGGAGTTTCCATTTTCAAATCTACGGAGTCGTACTCGCATATCACAATTTCTCATCCTCCCACCGTTTCAAAAGTCAGGCCATGGATCTCGCCTCTATCGTACGATTTACGAGTACTGTCTACGTGACCCCAACGTGATTGAGGTTACCGTGGAGGACCCCAATGAGGCCTTTGACGACATGAGAGACGTAGCAGATCTGGATTTCCTCCGCCAAAAACCAGAGTTTACCAATTTGCGCATTAATACAGACATTCAGATACCAAGACAGGGCGCCGCCCCGCGTAACGTCGTCGACGAGGTCAAGTCAGAAGAGGTGCGTTGCTTGTACAGGATCGCACCGAGGCAATTTTCGAGGGTATTGGAGATGCATCTCATGTCGAAACTTGCAGACACGGTCAGGCCGACTCTGGCCGACACCAAAGTTGTTGCCAAACCTACCAAGGCTGAGACACACGAGTATGACCTATGGAAGCTCTTCGTGAAGCAGAGACTCTACCGGCATAACAAAGAAGTGCTGAGCCAACTTGACCGTCGTGATCGTATTGACAGGCTCAATGAAACCTTGGGCAGTGTGGAACTCGAGTACGCTCGTATCTTGGCCCTTGCTGACGGGCGGTCTCGGGCCGCCACTTCATACCTCAAGCGCAAGCTGGATGATGACGAAGACGCAGGGGCAAGCTCAAGCAAGAAGGCGCGGATTGAGGATGCATAATTGGTTACTCCAGCCAAAACCATTGGTTTGCAGATCACTACTCTTTGATTATCAGTGGAGAATTTGGAATCTGACCCGGGTAACGCACAGCCGTCTTGACCTAGGCTGCAAGGGGGAGGAGTTTACCATACCCATGACGGGCTGTTCCTCTGGGTTCTCAGCACATAAGGATGTAATATAGTGTATTCGGAGTCTGGATTGGACGTGAAGATGGTATGGGCGAGATTTCGGGTTACATTGCCGTTCATGCTACCTTAGGAAATTTCACTGCTACAGCATCTGCATGCATGTTGCTCGCCCTATTTCTTCCCTTTTTTTGGTCAGTGGCGCATGGGTCGCGTTCCGTTCACTCCTTGCACGCCTTGACCAAGTTGACTGGCTACAACAGTAGCTTCCCTGACCGCCCTTGCAACAGTGCCTCTAACGATACCTTCCTCGAGTACGAGCAGTCCGCCAATAGTACAGCCTCCTGGTGTGCTGACCTTGTCTCTGAGCAGGGCAGGGTGGTCTCCGTGCTGGACCAACGCGGCGGTACCCTTCATGGTCTGGGCAGCCATCCTCAATGCCTCAGCTCGAGGCAGGCCCATGGCCACGGCGCCATCGACGGCGGCCTCCAACATCAGGGCAAAGAACGCTGGACCGGAACCGCAAAGCGCGGTTGACGCATCCATAGTGCTTGGCGGAAGGTACACGACATCTCCGATGCGCTTGAAGATCCACGTCACCAGGCTGGAAACCTGAGGCGGCAACGGCGGCTCCGTCGTAGCCACGACAGTCATGCTCTCGCGGATCATGGACGCCGTATTGGGCATGGCGCGCACGACGCGGCAGGGGTTCTCGATATCCTTGGACCCCAGGGCCTCCTCCAGGTGACCCTCGATCTGGGGCACGGTGACGCCGGCGCAGATGCTGATGAGAAGCTTGCCACACAGGGCCTCAGCTATGCCGGGCTTGCTCAGCACGTCCCCGATCATCTGCGGCTTGCAGGCGAGGATCACGACGCCGGCCTGCTGCACCGAGGCGAGGTTGTCGTTCTGCACGACCTTGACGACGGACGAGTGCTCCGCCAGCGCCACCTTGACCTTCTTGGCGCTTTCAGGACGCCGCACGCATGCGATGAACCGGCTGGGTAGGCGGTCGGGGACTTCGGGGTGGACCGGGGTCGACGTTCCGGACGCGGATGCCGACAGCATCCCACTTGCCGCCATATCCTGGAGTGAGGTGAGGATGCCGGACAAGATGGCGATCCCCATGGTGCCGCAGCCCAGCACCGTCAGGGTCAACTCACCATCTGATGAAGTTTCCAGCATGTTGACTGGGTTGGTTATGTGGCGGTTAGCGATGCTGGTGAGTCAAGGAGGGAGTAGCGGAGAAGAATGATCCAGCGAGGCTAAGATATGCATTCAAAATACATATTTATTCTTACTAGCTCTATTGATGCACTTGATTTCCCAATTGATTGATGCGAATAAGAATTCTGCACTCTCCCAGCTCCGTGTTCAGTTATTTCTGTTGTTCTGATGGTGGTTTTTTGTTAATCAAGACCCCTCCCCACCAACGACTTATTCAGTGTCCTGTTGAGTATCGATTGTAGGTGGACGAGCCTGTTCTTAGACTTTCACTTGAAAGAACAAATTTTGATGCTGTACCTGTGCCTTGCAAGTAATTTGAGAATAAAAATGAAGCAACAACAACATCATCGAAATATTTACTTACGTTATATGACAGACTTCAGACGCCTGCTGCTCATGTATTTGCAGCTGGCCTTTCTTTTAAGAATCGGTGGAGGCTCCGTGGATTTTATCGATGGAGGGAGGCCGATTACGGCAATAGGATTTGTGTGAAAGCACTGTACGTAGCGGCCCCTTGTGATGCAGGTACAGACAGTGTGATTTGTACAGTGTATCCAATAAAACAACTGTGAGTTGTCTCCCATCAAGATAGAGAGCTGTGGGCGTTGGGGAATTGGTACCAACCTCCACCAATGCTCATCCACACTACATTTGGCATGTGGGTTTCCTACCGAATTGCCCAAGGCAGCTCGCTGTGCCTGTAATCCCAATCCAGTCCATATAAATCTCAATAACATACAAATGGCAGGACTTCAATGAAGAAACATCAGCCTGACCGGATCTTAGGCCGTTTTGCTTGAAGTGAGCTAATCATCCATCAGGATGGCGGATCCGTTCGAGGTTCGTGTGCGCTTCAGCTCACAGTTACAGAACCTGAATGCCTCAGTGACATCTGCACAGAAGGCAGCCATCTACGCACTCAAGTACAAGGAGTTGGACGAGGACCTGCACTCATGCATATTGGAACAGTTGGAGAAGGTGAGTCTCCTTGCATCTTATTTTTTTTTTTTTTTCATTTTTTTTTTTTCATTCCTGTCACTGTCCACCACCCCTCCCGCGTCCCAGAATCTAAAGCTGACCCGAAGTACAGCCGGAAACCCCTGTTAACACAAGGGCAAATATTATGTACTTTATCGAGCATTTCCTAGAGATTGCACAGAAGGAGGGCCATGTGGACTACGTGCGAATGATGCAACGCGACATTATTCGTGTCGTCGACGCCGTAGCGCCCGAGAACGGGTCGGGCGCCGCCAACGTCAAGGTTGTCCGCCGGGTTCTGCAAGCTCTACAGAACAAAAAGTTCCTCCAAGCTCAGACCGTCGCGGAGATAGACGAGGTCTTCAAGGAGCGCGAGAGTGCAACGCACTACGTCACCATGTCTTCGCCAATACCGGGAGACGACGAGATGGGTGACATGCCTCCGTCCCAGACTATCCCTAGGGTCGGGAGAGCCGTCGCCCCGCCGAGGCTGGAAAAGAAGCAGATAGAGCAGCGGATCGAAGAGGACCGTGAGCGGCACAAGCGTCTGCGTGAGGAAATATGGGCTATTCCGAGCGAGGGGTACGAGGCAGAAATGGAGAAAATGTGGGAGGAGACGAGCGACTTGGGCGAGGACGACCATATCATGGGCGAGGAGGAAAGGGAGGAGCGCGAGGAATGGCTCCGGAGGTCATGTTCACATCGAGAGGCAGGGATATTGGCTAATGGCAATCACACGCGGTAAGATGATTTCTATCTCTTCAAGTAATGATTTTGAAGCTTCATTGCGCATAAGCCGCAAGACATGCAAATTTTTTCTTTCTTTTTCTTTTCTTCCCCCGTCTATTGGTCTATATTTTATATGTTCTCAGATACACCCCAGAAACAATAATATCCCAAAGGTAAAGGAGAATGTCATACAGTCCTGCCTGTCCATGGAGTTGTGTAAAGGAAATTGGTGGTCAATACATTGTGTATGGATATAGAACATCAGAGATAATCAAGGATTTCCATAGTTGGTGGTACATGCTGCTGCTTCGTTGTTTTTGTACAGGTGATGCCCTGAAGGCTTCAGGTGACATGATCGTATGAGGTACATCTATTCCATGGTCACCACGGCACCAAGCTCCTTCATAGTCGCGATAATCTTCTCTGCGTCCTCCTTGGGGACCGACTCCTTCATGACCTTGGGCGCGCTCTCAACAAACTTCTTGGAGTCGACCAAGCTCAAGCCGAGCAGACCCTTGACCTCCTTGATGATCTTTGCCTTGGCGCCAGCATCGAAGGACATGAGCTTCAGGGTGAAAACAGTCTTGGCGGCGGCCGCTGGTGCGGGCTCATCTGCCTCCTCAGCAGCGGCAGGAGCGGCAGCGGGGGCAGCAGCAGCAGCAAAGCCTCCAACAGGCAGATCGGGTATGTTCAGCCGTGACTGAAGTGCAAAAGGAATGTCAGTTCACAGCTTTTTTCTAGGTCTGTCCCAAGGAGACACCCGCTCCGTGTCTCACTCCGGTGTAGATCCTAATGTTCTCACCTTCAAGCTCGATACGAGCTCTGCGGTCTCCAAGAGAGTCAACTGGCTGATTTGGTCGACGATGGTGGTGATCTTTGGGCTTGCGACCTCGGTTGAGTTGTGCCTTCTCGCTATCCTCTGAACAGCAACACCTGAAACACGAATCGAGGGCGAGACGCGCAATTGACGCGAGCAGCACTGAGCTGCATATCTGCAGGAGATAGACATGGCTTCGATAATTCAAATGCGGTGTGGAGCAGGTGTCGCTGTAGGTCGAGTCGATCGGGAGCGCCCGTTATGTCAAGATTCGAGCTTGTTCAACTGGCAGTTTTTCGAGGCTTTGCAGATGATTAGGCGATACGGGGTGGACTTTTTTTGCTTTAGCGCGATCAAGCCAGGTCCCACTCTACTTGTGGCTTGCTTACCCGTTCATTTCGCGTTCGAGGAGCCTGGTTGTGGCGCAGGCGAGTCCCTAGGATAGCCATGGTCCAAGCTCCTTACCATTTTGGGAAGCTCCTGAAAGTCGGAGGGGGGATCAGGCAAGGAAAAAAAAAAAAGTTGTCGGCGGAGTTTTCGCGCCGCGTTTGTAGGCTTCGAAAATTCACCACGAGCATCAAGCATTCTTTTTACAAAAAAAAAAAAAAAAAACGAGCTGCCACAACAATCATGGCAGAGCTCGACGTCAGCCCGCAGATTCGGTCTCTGCTCGGCGACGCGACCACTTTTGCACTCCTACCTTCTGAGTTGCAGAATATCAGCTGGTGGGAAACTTCGACCGAAATATTAGACGCCGTTGCGGAAGCATCTCTCATCGAACCCCGGCTCACAGATCGCATATTCGCCCACTTTGAGCCTGTGTTTCCCGACATAGCAGCACGATGGATCCTGAGCTCCTCAACCGCAGACGGAGTGAGGATCGCTCGTGTGATTTATGCCTTTGCGAGGATATTACCATTTGCTCCGCATCTATCTGTGTTCCTTGAAGACTTTTTGAGTGGGCGGGGCGTGAGAATCCAGGATGTGGCCCAGAACCCAACGCTTGTCGCTAACCCACCAAACTCACCAAATGTCTTGGACCGATTTTCGTTGCCCGATCTCGAGGCCGTCCTAGTTTCGATATGGAGACTTATGAGTTTTGATCGGGAGGCCTACTCGCAACTTGTGCCGGCGCGAGTCGAGACATTATTTCGTCATCCGAGAAGACCGGTCAGATATCTGGCTATTCGGATCTTCTGTCAGCTCTTCTCGGCCTCCGACTTTACTTTAGAGACTCTGATGGGACAGCATATTCAAGGCACTGAGAGCTTAGAAGCTTGGCTGGATGGCGACACCGTGGACTATCTATTTCTAACCCTTCTAGAGCATTCTCGGGCCAAGCGGGTGCAAACACACATTATTTCGATCCGCAAGACTGGAAACTTGGAAGCGCATTCTGATTCACATTTCCCCCATCAGAGACTCACGCCAGCTGTTGTTTCGTGGGGCAGAGCGCTGACCCCTCGCCCAGCTGCAGTCATGCCAAAAACCTCTAGCCTCGTACTCACCCCCACAACCGTGTGCAACCTCGAGGAGCTGGCGACAAAACTGCAGAAGTCAGGACCTATACTTCTCCACGGCCTACCTGGCTCGGGAAAGACATGTCTTGTTCAGGAGGCTGCGGCAGCACTTGGCACAAGCTCCGACCTAGTAACTTTGCATTTGAATGAGCAGACCGACGCCAAGATGCTCATTGGTCTTTACACAACGGACTCGAAGCCGGGGTCCTTTACTTGGAGACCAGGAATTCTCACAACAGCCGTCAGGGAAGGCCGGTGGGTGTTGATTGAAGACCTCGACCGGGCCCCTACAGAGGTTATGAGTACTTTACTCCCGCTTATTGAGCGTAGGGAGCTTTTGATCCCGAACCGTGGTGACACTATCCGGGCGCCAAGTAGCTTCCGTATCTTTGCCACCGTGAGGACTTCACTGGGTATGGATGGACAGGAGAATCTCCCGTCATTTCTGGGTCAGCGATTTTGGCAGCTCATGTCAGTTCGACAGCTACCACAGCAGGAATTACGGCAGATAATCGACGGGAAATTTCCAATTCTGAAGAGACTGTCTCCCTCTATCCTTGATGTGTTCAATGGCCTCTCAACTCTGCTTCGAAATCCTTCCTCGGCGTCAATCAGCCGGGGCGCCGTGGAGCGTCCGGTCAACGCCCGAGACCTCTTCAAGTGGTGCCGGCGTCTTGAACAAATTTTGACATCGGCGGGAAGCAGGACAAGCGAAGATAAAATAAGTGACACCACAGTGGACCACATGTTTATGGAAGCAGTTGATTGCTTCCTAGGTAGCATCAAAAGCCCCGCAGTTAAAGAAGTTCTCGCCCACAAGATTGGCCATGAGATGCGTATGCCTACAGAGCGCATCTCGCACATCTTACAAAGTCATACTCCTGGCTTGGAAGAGAGCCAGACACAGCTTGTTGCTGGTCGCGCTGTTTTGTCGAAGAGCAGACGATCCGGCCGGGTTGCTAAGACGAAGAGGCCGTTTGCGAGCACGGTCCATGCTCGACGCTTGCTCGAGCAAATCGCGGTAGCAACGCAACGAAGGGAGCCCATACTGCTTGTGGGAGAGACAGGCATTGGAAAGACCACGGTGGTTCAGCAGCTGGCAGACTCTTTGGGCCACAAGCTAGTCGCCGTAAATCTTTCTCAACAAAGCGAGGTTGGTGACCTTCTGGGAGGGTTTAAGCCTATCAACCCTGGCAGTCTGGCGATACCGCTCAAGGAGGAGTTTGAGGATCTGTTTGCTGCAACAGGCATCTCAGCGGACCGGAACCAAAAGTACCTCAGCCAAATATCCAAATGTTTTGCCAAGGCTAGATGGAAGGAAGTCTGCAAGCTTTGGAAACAGGCGCCCAAGATGTTTGACGAAATTATACGGACATTGCAAGAGAAGCAGAACAAAAGGGAAACTAATGACACAGAAGGTCAGCCAGCAAAGCGAAGGAAAACCGGAACGTCCAAGCTGGATTCTCTTATGGGTCTCAAGCCTCGCTGGGAGAAGTTCTCAGAGAGCCTTGACCAATTTGAGATACAAGTCTCGGGCGGCTCCAACGGGTTTGCATTTGCCTTCAGCGAGGGCAACATAATCAAGGCCGTGCGAAACGGCGACTGGGTGCTGCTGGATGAAATCAATCTAGCATCTCCCGACACACTAGAGAGCATCGCAGATCTCTTGCAGTCGGGCCCCAATGATATACCCTCTATTCTGCTTTCAGAGACCGGAGATATCGAACGAATCAAGGCCCATCCCGACTTTCGAATTTTTGCTGCCATGAATCCGGCTACAGATGTCGGCAAGAAAGACCTCCCAATAGGTCTGCGCTCGCGATTCACAGAGTTGTATGTCGGCAGTCCTGACCGAGACGCGAAAGATCTCATTGTCATCATTAAGACATACCTTCGCGGCAACAACAGCACCATTGACAAGGCTTGCGATAAAGTGGCCAACCTGTATCTGACAATCAAAAAACTCGCGGAGGAAAAGGCTTTGGTAGATGGGGCCAATGAGGTACCTCATTTCAGCCTTCGCACACTGACAAGAGTCCTAACATATGTCAACGACGTCGCACCTGTCTATGGCGTCTATCGGTCTCTGTTCGAGGGTTTCTGCATGGGGTTTCTCACCCTCCTCGACCGCAAGTCGGAGAGTCTTGTACTACCAATGATCACGGAGCGCCTCTCAGAGAAGTCACCAAAGCCGCCAAAGCGACCTGAAGATGGCAAACACTATGTCAAATTTGTTAGCAAGGAAAAAGACCGACAGTACTGGCTGCTGCAAGGCGCAGAAGAACCAAAAGAGCGGCCTGACTACATCAGGACCCGTTATGTTGAACGCAATTTGCTCAACTTGGTCCGCGCAACGTCTACAAGGCGATTTCCCATCTTGATACAAGGGCCGACATCAGCAGGGAAAACCAGTATGATTGAGTATCTAGCCAATTACAGTGGCAACAAGTTCGTGCGTATCAACAACCACGAACACACGGACCTGCAGGAGTACTTGGGTACTTACGTTTCTGGAAATGATGGCAAGTTGTGTTTCCAAGAGGGCATCCTGGTCCAAGCTATGCGGCAGGGCTCCTGGATCGTTCTTGATGAGCTGAACCTGGCGCCAACCGATGTCCTCGAGGCTCTGAACCGTCTTCTGGATGACAACCGCGAGCTTCTCATACCAGAAACACAAGAGGTCATACGTCCCCACGAGAACTTTGTGCTTTTTGCAACCCAAAATCCACCAGGTCTTTATGGTGGTAGAAAGGTCTTGTCGCGCGCCTTCCGCAATCGATTCCTTGAGCTCCACTTTGACGATATTCCTGAAGATGAACTTGAAGAGATTCTCCAGAGGAGATGTCGCAACACATCACCGCCTGACTGCAGAAGGATCGTATCTGTTTACAAGGAGCTTTCACGTCTCCGCCAGACCAGCAGGGTTTTTGAGCAAAAGGACAGTTTTGCAACTTTGAGAGATCTCTTCAGGTGGGCCTTTCGTGCCGCTGATAATCGAGATCAGGTGGCGCAGAATGGCTATATGCTTCTTGCGGAGCGTGTCCGCGATGCAGAAGAAAGGCTTGCCGTCAAGAGTGTGATTGAGAATGTCTTCAAGGTGAAGATAGACTCCGATATCATCTATGACCAACTGTTTTCACTTGAGATGAACAAGTATGGTTTAGCTGCGAACAGCCAAGATGTAACTTGGACTAGAGCCATGCGTAGACTGTTTGTCCTCGTGTCACAAGCTCTGCGGAACAATGAGCCTGTTATCCTTGTTGGCGAGACCGGATGTGGCAAAACGACAATTTGTCAACTACTGGCCGAGGCGGTAGCTAAGGAGTTACATATAGTCAACGCGCATCAAAACACAGAGACTGGAGATCTGTTGGGATCGCAGCGACCAGTGCGTAACCGCGGTGCCATCATCAACGCTCTCGAGAATGATGTTTCAGAAGCTTTGAAGGGTCTCGGACTTCCAAGCGACGGCCCCGTTGAGAAGTTGCTCCAGGATTACAAAGCCCTTTCCTCGGATCAGATTGCTGTGATACCAGAAGATATTAGGGCAAGAATAGCATACAACGACGCCAGGAGCAAGGCGCTCTTCGAATGGTCTGATGGTAGCCTCGTCCAGGCGATGAAGTCTGGAGACTTTTTCCTGCTAGATGAGATTTCTCTCGCCGATGACTCGGTTCTCGAGAGACTCAACTCGGTACTTGAACCCGAGAGGACGCTGCTTCTGGCTGAGAAAGGCGTTGATACCGAGTTAATCCGAGCTAGCGAGGGCTTCCAGTTCTTTGCTACCATGAACCCGGGCGGAGATTTTGGCAAGAAAGAGCTTTCGCCAGCCCTCAGAAATCGGTTCACCGAGATTTGGGTGCCCCCCCTTTCTGACAAGCAGGACGTGCTAGACATCGTTTCCTCCAAGCTTAACGAAGAATTCGCTTCGCTCGCTACACCTATTGTTGAATTCTCCTACTGGTTTGGACAGACCTGTCGAGCTTCTTCAGCTACGGCAGTTTCAATTCGAGAAATCTTGGTGTGGGTTGCCTTTATCAACCAGTGCTGCCATCAAAAGCCAAGTTTTGCACTGGTCCACGGCGCCGCCACCGTCTTTGTTGATACGCTGGGCGCCAACCCCTCTGCTTTAGTGTCCATTGACCCCAAGAGTATCAGCGAGCAAAGAGATATGTGTTTGTCGAAGTTGGGCACATTACTCGGGGATGAGGCGGGGGTTGCTTCATTGTATTACAACGAACCTGCACTCCAAATCACATCTAGCAGTCTCTGCATTGGCGATTTCAGCATCCCGAGAGACGCAGTCCACGGCTCAGCGGCTGAGGCTAATGGGTTTGCCTTCGAGGCGCGCACGACAAAGCTGAATGCTATGCGCGTCATCCGCGCACTACAGATCAACAAGCCAATCCTTCTGGAAGGCAACCCCGGTGTAGGCAAGACCACGCTTGTCAGTGCTATAGCTGCAGCTTGTGGCAGACCCTTGACCAGAATCAACCTGTCCGATCAGACCGACCTGATGGACCTCTTTGGTACAGATGTACCCGTTGAAGGTGCTGAGGCAGGCAGCTTTGCTTGGAGAGATGCTCCTTTTCTCCAGGCGATGCAAAAGGGCGAATGGGTTTTGTTGGACGAGATGAACCTGGCCTCTCAGTCGGTACTAGAAGGTTTGAATGCTTGCCTGGACCATCGCGGAGAAGTCTATATTTCCGAACTCGATCAAGTCTTCAAGCGGCATCCTGACTTTCGGTTATTTGCCGCCCAAAACCCTCATCAACAGGGTGGAGGGCGCAAAGGGCTGCCGAGTTCGTTTGTCAATCGATTCATCGTTGTGTATGCCGACGTCTTCACAGCAGATGACTTGCTAATAATAGCAAGCAAGAGAGCAAAGGGGGTCTCCAATGAAATCGTGGGCCAGATGATTCATATGATATCGACACTCGATGACCATGTAGTTACCCACAAGTCTTTTGGCTCGCATGGTTCCCCATGGGAATTCAACTTGCGAGACACTTTGCGGTGGCTTGACCTTCTTGGGTCTTCCGATTCGGCACTTTGTGCATCTCGCCCAGAGGACTATTTTGACATTGTCATCCGCCAGCGATTCCGCACGCACTCGGACAGGCAAGATGTGACCAAACTATTCTGCAAGTCGTTCAACAGAGACCCCAAAGAGCACAGTCTCTTCCACAACAGCAGCTCACTCATGACGCACGTGGGGCATGGCTTTCTTCGCCGCAACACCTCTTCCAACCCTGATGTCCAGCGTCCTCCCTTCAATACGTCCTCGCGGTTGAGAGAAATCGAGTCCCTGTTAATATGTGTCAAGCAGAACCTGCCATGCATACTAGTAGGCCCCTCTGGCAGTGGCAAGTCCTCGCTGTTGCAACATGTTGCTGGTATTGCGGGCAAGGAGCTAGTCGTCTTCCATCTAAATGCAGACGTAGACACCATGGATCTAGTGGGTGGTTTTGAGCAAGCAGACCCAGTCAGAGAGGTCCTTTCAACCTTGGCAGAGATACAGCGCTGCCTCAGGTCTAGTCTGCTATCAACTAGCTCAGAGGCCATCAGTGATTCTCTCGAGCTTCTTCGTCTACTCGATGCCGCCCGAAGTCACAACTCTTTGAGTCTTGATTTCTCGCCTGTCGTTCAGGCCATACAGCAAGTCGCATCCAAAGTCTCGGGAGATTCCGATCTTGGCTTGCTTTTGGAACGGGCGTTTTCACAATTAAACAAGCCACTGACCCTCGAGAATCCTCGCTTTGAGTGGATCGACGGCATAATTGTCAAGGCAGCTCAGGCAGGTCACTGGTTGGTACTTGACAATGCAAACCTATGCAGTGCGTCTGTACTGGATCGTCTCAACTCTCTACTTGAGCGACCTGGAGGCTTCCTGAGTATCAACGAACACAGTGGCCCCAACGGAGAGCCAAGGGTCATTGTTCCCCACCCAGAATTCCGGGTGTTCTTGACGATGGATCCGCGATACGGGGAGTTGTCTCGCGCGATGAGGAACCGCTCGGTCGAGATTTTCATAGATCTTCCCTCTCCACAAGTCGACTCTTTTCTTCAGTATATTAGCAATGTGGAGGCGAGCATGCTTAGGTATCACGAAGTCGTTCAGAGCCTAGATTCTGAGCTCAACCCGGACCAGGCCCAAAGTGTCGCGCTTCTGGCGACTGATCAGCTTTCTCTGAGCGACTCGGCCATCCTTTCGCGCTTCTACGCATCCTTGAGTGCTGGTAGACTCAGCTGTGCTAAGCTTTCTACTTCCACTAACGGATACATCAACTTCCTTCTCTCATACATTCGCGGCCAAAATTCGTCTGGTATTGCGTCAACCTTAGGCACTGCTGTCTTCAACGCTTACAGCACACTCAGAGACTTGATCCCAGTGTCCGTGACGGACCCTGGAGCAGTGCGTGCTCTGGTGGAAATGCAGCCAATACATCCTCTACAAGATTCCATCGTTGCAGCACTTGTCGAAAGTAAAAGCTACGGGCAGTTGCACTGGCTTGCCGCATGCTTCGAGACTTATTCAAGCATCTGTACCGCCGAGGAAGCTATGGCTCACCAGATGCGCTCTATCAACATCACGAAGCCGTCTACTTTGAACAGGCTGCAGCGATCATGCATTTCAAAACAACTCGCCGTCGTGGCGAAGGACTCCACCGTCTCGATTTCTGGATTCCTCTCGTCGTTTCTCGACGCAGTGAAGCAATACATCAGCACCTCACTGGATAACCCGATGGATTGGCAGCAGAAGAGGAACGCACTCAGACTGTTGTTGCACTATTGGTGGAGAACATTCGACCTTGCCATAAGCCAGACTTTCGAGGAGGCTACTTTCCAAGCACATCTCTTGCTCGGTACAAAACTCATGGAATCTCTGCGCAATAGATTTACATCCCACGAGCTGGTCTTGGTTTCAACGGTATCGAGAAACTTTCAGTCAGCTTTCGAATTTGGCTTCAAACTGACCACGGGAGTCAGCATGGAGGTTCTGTGGAATGTTTTCCGCCCGATCCCTATCCCTCACCTGCAGACGTTTGAGCAAGTCGTGGCCATGGAGCGGCTCGCCCAGCGGTTTGACTCTCTTAAATGGCAAGCCAATGCATCGCCCGATGACTTAGAACATGTCGTCTCGAGTCTGGTCAAGGCATATACCCTGGTCCGGAACTCAGCTCCCGGGACCGGAGCTTTACTCGACGCTGTGACAGCAGAGATTGTCACATTAGAGTCTAGAACTGAGGGAACTGTTTCCGAGCCTCCGATATTTTCCTCACAATTTGAGGCTTTGCGTAAACAGCTCGTCCTCTACAACTGCTTGTCTGCAGAAGATCAATCCCAATCAAGGGCATGGCTGGCTCTGTGTGGGTTGCCTACCATATCCAGGATGCGCCATCAGATACCCCGCGGCCCTGCCAAGCTGCTGCAATCCCTAGACTATCTATTATGCCAAGACGCAGAGGCTCATCCCTGGTCCGGCAACACTTCATCCTCAGTTCTTCGTAATGTGCATTCGGCAAGACTTGGGACTTTGTCTTCACTGCGTTCTTTAGAAACAGAAATGCCTCTGTTAGGATTTGCTCTTGCCACCACAGCCGAACATATAGCTGCGAATCCCGTTAAGCAACTCAACAGAATGCTCAGGGAGCTTTTGGAGCAAGCTATCATGGCTCACGGCAACCACTCGCAGACGGAACTCGGGTCGGTATTCGACAAGCTCGAAAATGTTGAAGCTTTGGCTCTTCAGCCGACAGACAAGTGGCTCAGCAACCAGAAGGCACGCCTTGCCTCGATATTCCCACATGCCTTGACTGATGCCGCTGAGGCCATTATGGCCAACAATTTCCTTGCGTCAATGGCAGCTTTAGCAGCTTCAAGTGTATCAAGTCAATATCTGCAGAGCGTCGGATTCTCTGCAATTGCCTGGGTGCAGTTCGCCATCGGCTGCCTGAGGCTCTACGTGCCCGACAAGGCCTTTGACCCTCATCTTAGGGTTAAGATAGAGAGGGAGAGCCACGAGCAGCTCCTCGACTCGCTGCAACAAAAGCTCACTGCTCTTACCACGTTTGATAAGACTTTCGCGGATGGCTCCCCGTCCCTACGTACCGTCCAAACCAAGGAGGAGCTTGAATCCATTGGGCATGGTCCCTCAAGAGCCCCTCCGATATTTAGACAAACAGCACAGGAGCAAAACCAGATCCAGGGAGGATTCAATAATGTTCTCAACACCATTGTCAACCGTGATATTCCCTCATCACAGCTTCGCGCGCTCGAGGAGGCGACTCAAGAAGCCATCGAGGGGATACAGCTAGTCAAGGAAAACGTCGCCCAGCTTATCAATCAACTTGCCGGCCGGTCTGTGGCGTATCAAGACATGACGTTACCAACAGTTAACCTTCTTCGCGCTCTTCAAGTGGGTCTTTCACTTTCTGATAGCTGCATCGCCGAGGGCTCCAACAAGACCGTCAACACATTCTTCTCTGTCACGCCGCTCGTTGGTGGCACATTATGGACCCCAGGTACCCAAAATCTTCAGACAAAGTCATTGGAGTTTCTATCTGTGGCAAAAGCCTATGCCAGCGTTGAAGGCCTTAACATAATGAGCTCGGAGGCGCGACAGTCTATCTTCGAAAGCTTCCACTACTTGTACGAGGAGTGGAACAAAAAGCTCGCGTCAGAGCGCAAGGCAGAAGAAGCAAAGAGCAGTCTCTATCGTTTCAGAGGCAGCTTTGAAGACGAGGAGGAGCACGACCAGGCAGAGTTTAACGAGCTCTTCCCTGACTATGAAGCCTCCGAGGACGCGGTTGCACAGCATTCCCAATCACAGCCCCACAAAGTACGAGATCTTTCGGTTCGACTGGCAAAGCTCCATAGGGAGATATTTTTGTCTAAGCTTGCGCCTGAAGATGAGCTACAGAGAATCTGTAAAGAGGTAGCTCGAAGTGCCGCCAAGAGCAACCAGATTGGCATCAATCTTGAAGTCAGAGACAAGATGCTGCTATCATCTGCCATACTTGTAGTT
Source organism: Pyricularia pennisetigena (assembly GCF_004337985.1). Taxonomy (NCBI): domain Eukaryota; kingdom Fungi; phylum Ascomycota; class Sordariomycetes; order Magnaporthales; family Pyriculariaceae; genus Pyricularia; species Pyricularia pennisetigena. The sequence continues at coordinate 1,226,455 of NW_021940918.1, forward strand.
CATGAAGAGCTTCAAGATCTTAGGTCCACCGTCGTTAGCAACACGTATAACTTCTACACTGACGCCAATCTGCCTGAAGCCCGTAGGCTCATCGAAACTGTGCACAAAACTCAGCTTAAGTTCCAGGAGCTCCAGCGCGTGGATGAGATCGGTCATCTCCAACCCCTTGCCGATGTGGTTAACGCGTGCTCGCGCGTCATGGAGCTAGGCTACGCCGATCCTCTAGCAAAGATACTCCCATCACTAGAAAAGCTACACGAGACTTTGTACGAATGGCAGTTTCGGGGCTACGCCAGCCGTCAATACATCCCAGCCACTCTGTACGATAAGATTACCGAGACGATTGTTTCCTGGAGAAGGCTAGAGCTCTCCACGTGGGCCAGACTTTTCGACTCAGAGTTGCAGAAGTGTCGCGAGGACGCAGATTCGTGGTACTTTGTTGCATACCAAGCAGTCATTGCTGGGCCTCTATCGCTCATGGAGAAGGGCGTCGACCTACGCACTCACGCGCCTGCCCTTCTGCAAGAGTTGGAGCAGTACTTTGTCAATTCGATTTTAGGAGAGTTCACCGCCAGGCTCAACATGCTGAAACAGTTCCAAGCCCACCTTGATCTTTTGGCTCTCGATTATCCCCCGCTCGCTGCCGTAAGGGATGCGTTGCGCAACTTTTTGACGTTTTACTCACGGTTCGAGATCAAGGCTACGGAGGCCATCCAGCGTGGCAGGGCATCGCTGGAAAAGAAAATGAAGGACGTGCTGCTCATGGCCAGCTGGAAGGAGACGAATGTATTGGCGCTGAGAGAAAGCTCCCGCAAGTCACATCTCAAGCTGTTCAGGCTTGTTCGCAAGTTCCGCGCCGTGCTAGGGCAGCCAATGAGACCCATCATCGTGGATCAAGGTCTCCCTGAGGATGCACAGCTGGGTATTTCTCAATGGTTCAACCACTCAGCAAAGTCGGTGTCAGGTCTGGACGTGGCCAAACATGGAGGTGAAACGCTTCAAGTCTGCCAGCAGCTTGAGAGTAAGCTGGGCAAGGACCTGAGTGCCATACGGCTATCAAGGGCCAAGCAGCTCGTTCACAAGATGGCTCAAATGAGCACTATACCCGACTCTGCGGTTGCAGCTACTGAGCTGCTGGACGCCTTTATGTCGGATACTGTTTCTTCCATAGCAGAGCTGCGCAAAGAAACGCCGGGTTTTCTCACCGAGGAAAACAAGGCACAAGTCAAGCATCTCAAGACCCGCAAGGTGAAACTGTTCAACGATACCCTCAAATCCATCCGCCAGATGGGCTTCAGCTACAACCTCAGCCAGAGCCGACTGGCGAGACAAGCCTCCACCCCCGCCGTCCTTGCCTGTGCGCAGCCTTTGCACAGGCTTGGAGCTGGTCAAAGTCTTCTCGAGTACCATTACGACAAGTTTATCGGCGTAGCTCCCAGGTGGCGCAACGCTGTTCATGACCACCATGGCGATCTGAGTCGCGATGTGATCCAGCGCAGTGCGGGTTATCTCGAAGGTATTTTCCTTGTTGTGCTGCAGCAGAGAGAAGTGCTTGGAGACGAGAGCCAAGAACTCGGAAGCTTCGAGGACACAGTACAAAAGATAGTTGACCTTGACAGTATGACTGCAAGCCACTCTATTCAAGAGGACAGCTGCGTGGTTGTCTCGCATCAAAGCACAGAGAACTACCTAGAGCGGTCGCTTCGTTGGCTGATCCAGATGCTCAGACTTGCGATGCAAGTGATCGATGCACATGGCACTCTCGGGAAACTGGACAGTAGGCCCGCTACGGAGGCACTGCAGTTATGGGTATCTCGACTGTTGACACTGCAGGAAAGACTAGAGGCCCAGCCTAGTCTGCCAACCGGTATCTCAAGTGCTGTTGCCCAGGACTTACGGCAGCAAATCCGGGAGGCCTTCTCCGAGATTGAACAAGACATGAATCGGCTTAGCAGGCAGAGACCCGACCTGGCTTTTGTGCTTGACCAAGTCCCTCTCTGGACTAATTTGCAAACTACACAGTCGTCTAGACGACAAGGGTATACGTCGTTGACTAGCGCCGAAACCCTATACAGCGAAGTTCTGACCACGGTCCAGAAGGTTCTGAGCGCCTTGCAGAACCTATCCAAGAACCTCGCGACGCTGCCTACGTCCATTGACGATGCGTCTTGGCTTGTTGAATACAGCACCGGCCTTTCCACCGCCCTCAAGTCTTTGCATATCGGAACCATCAACAAAGACCTCAGTAAATGTCTTACAAAGCTGCCATGCGTCGGACTCGATGAGCGCCGGGAAATCCGTGCAGTAATATCGCTATTCCTCACGTCAATGCCTATCTTCCAGCAGTATGCTGCAATCTCTAGACACATAATGGAAACGCTCGCGCATCTTCACTTCTCTACATGCAAGGTCGGGCATCAACTAGGCAAGTCCTTCCTGGATATTGCCTCCCACGGCTTCTGCATGCCGCAGGAGAAGTCAGATGAAGGTTCGGATGGTAAGGGCAAGATGGAGGGAGGCACAGGCCTCGGAGATGGTGAGGGTGCCGAGAACATCAGCAAGGATATTGGCGAAGATGAGGACCTCTCTGAGCTAGCCCAAGAACCTAATCAGCAACAGAACAACGAGGACATGGATGATGAAGAGGACGCGATCGATATGGGAACCGATGAGATGGAGGGAGACTTGGCCAGCGTCGGTGGTGGGGATGACGAACAGGACGGTGACAAGTCTGGGGATGAGGACGGTGACGAAGATGAAATGGACGAACAAGCCGGTGATGTTGATGATCTTGACCCCACGGCGGTGGACGAGAAGATGTGGAACGACGACGGCGAGGAAGCAGACAAGGATCAGAAGGGCGATGCAGCCAGCGGCAAACAGCAAAAGGATGAGGAGGTCGGTGCCACGGACTCTACAGCCAAACAAGCCGAGGAGCAGCAGCAAGGTGAAGAGCCTGCAGAGGCAGAAGAGGCCGGAGAGGAGGCAGGACCGCAGGAGGAGGAAGCCAGACCGCAAGAGGAGCTCAACAGACAGGACCAGAATGTCCAGGAGAGCGAGGCGCTGGCTTTGCCGGATGAGATGGAACTGGACAAGGACGATGGTGATGATGATGATGATGATGATGTCGATGACCTCGATGACCTCCCCGAGCTTGAGAAGGATCAAACCGAGGCGCAAGGAACGGAAACAAACTCGGACAATGGTGATGACAAGGACGGCACTACAGAGGCGCCGAAGGAAGCGGAAGGCATCGAGGATGAGATAGCGAGTGAGGATGAGATAGGAAGCCATGACGAGGATATCGTCAAGGGCGAGGACCACATGGACGAGGATCCTAAGGATGAGGCAGAGGATGATGATCCAGACGCTCCGAAGGAAAACGAGTCGAGACCTGACCAAGATCAGGCCCGCGACAACAATGCAGATCCAGAGAATGCTGCTTCGAGCGATGTAAAGAGCGGTGGCGGTCAAGACCAGCATGACAATGAGCAGGAGAACAGTGAAGAGACCCAAGAAAATGCCGGCCAACGGGACCAGGGCGACATCACCGAGGCTGGAGCAGAGCAGAATGCATCAGCCGCAAGCCAGGGCAGGGTTTCAGGCAGAGACGAAGCGCCGCAGCCGGATGGCGAACAGGGTCCTGACTCGGCTGAACAGGAGTCCTTGCCGTTCAAAAAGCTGGGCGATCTCCTGGAGAAGTGGTATCGTAACAACAAAGATATCCGCGAGGCTAGCAAAGACCAAGAGGAAGCAGACATAAACCGCCAGGCTCAAGACTCCAGCGACCAAGCTGCGATGGATGAGTTCCAGCATCTACAGGATGAAAATGCGCCGGCAGATACCCAGGCTCTTGGGACAGCCACGGATGAGGAGGCGAAACCTATCGATGACTCCATGGCCATAGATGACGATGCCGAGGCCGACAAGGATAAACCACAGCTGCTGCCTGATCACAAAGAGGATGAAGAGGATGATGAAATGCTGCAAGATTCCACTCATGAAGACGCCGAAGAGGCCAATGGCGATGATAATCCCAGTGCCGAGGACGGTACAGGCAAGAACAACATAAACGACCGTGACCAAGGACGCTCTGGTGTTGCCACGCGGCAGGGAGCATACCATCGAGACAAGACTGCAACACCCGAGCCCGCGCCTGGTGAACAAGCACAAGACGTAGGTGCCGCTGACGGCGAAGCGGAAAAGGAAGACGAGTTGGTACAAGAGACTTCGACTCAACTTTCAGCAACCCACCTGGTGGATGAGGAGGTCGAGGAATCGCCGCTAAGAGATCTTGCAGAGTGCGTCGAGTCGTGGAGCAAGTTCCAGACGAAGACACACGGACTTTCGCTGTCTCTGGCCTCGCAGTTACGACTGATCCTCACACCCTCGCAGGCCACCAAGCTCTCAGGCTCGCACCGCACCGGCAAACGGCTTAACATCAAGAAAATCATCCCTTACATCGCGTCAGGCTATAAGCGCGACAAAATCTGGATGCGTCGGAGCGTACCCACCAAGCGTACATACCAGATCCTTCTCTGTGTCGATGACAGTCTCAGTATGGGCAGCGTCGGCATGACTCCTTCTCAGTCTGCAGCTTCCGCTGGTGCGGTGGCTCCCAAGGATTCCGAAGTTGAAGGCCCTGGCGCACTCGCACTCGAATCGCTGGTCATGGTATCGCGCGCCCTCAATATGCTCGAGGTCGGCCAGGTTGGCGTCCTTGGGTTCGGATCCTCCGTCTTTGTCGCCCATGAGCTCGCCGAGCCCTTCTCTACTCTCGACGCCGGCGCCCGCGTCCTGCAAAACTTCTGCTTCAAGCAAGACGGCACCGACGTCGCCCTTCTGATGCGCCGCATAATTGACCACTTCACGACGGCCAGGCTGCAGAGCTTATCCTCGTCGGGCCAGCAGGATCTGTGGCAGCTGGCGCTGGTCATGTCGGACGGCCTAACGCCGTCGTCGACCCACGATCGCATCCGGCGGCTGCTGCGCGAGGCCATGGAGGAGCGCATCATGGTTGTCTTTATCGTCATGGATGACCCCACCGCCACGGGCAAGAAAGGGGACAGCGTTCTGGACCTGAAGGAGGCAAAGTTTGTCAAGGACGAGGCAGGCAATAGCCGCGTTGTTCTCGAGCGATATCTCGATACCTTTCCCTTCCCGTACTACCTCATCGTGCATCATCTCGACGATCTGCCGAATGCGCTGGCGGGCCTGTTGAGAACATGGTTTGCGGAAGTGAATACCTGAAACTGGATGAGGTCTGATGGTCTATGTTTCTCTATAATATTTTATTCAAGCACATGATTTTCTCGTGTGTTGAGATTTTTACTGTATTTGCACCTTTTTTTTTTTTTTCTTTTTTTGCTATTGTTAATTTGGGTTTATGTTTGTGCAAGGGACTTCCCCCTAAAGTTAATGCATGGTTGAATAGAGAAAAAAAGAAGTCGGTATAGAACGGAGATTATAATGCATTCTATTGTACTATTCACATTCTTTTTTTTTTTTTTTT
>NW_021940918.1:1232481-1269293 GCF_004337985.1 Pyricularia pennisetigena
ATTTTTGTTCATAACAAATGAACGCAGTGTGGCCCAAACGAAGCAACCATCCATCTCGATCTCTCATAAGGGCTCGCATATAAATGAATCCCTTGATCGCCCAATGACGAAAATGAGACCAAGTCAAGTATTTTCCCTCCTTAGCGAGGCACATAGTCACTGACAGACGACCGAGATTTAGTTTCCTGTGTATAAGAGAACGAGCCCTGCATATCCTCAATGTCACGTATCGTCCCGTTGTACGTGGCCGTGAGCATGTTAAGCACCTTGTTGCGATTCCACTCGGACCGCGTCGACCATAATTGCTCCATCAGCTCGCGGTTGATCTGCTCAAGCTGATCCACCGTACAGCCAGATGTCTGCTCCACCAAGTTGTCCAGGAAGACGGATACCTGGCGGTCGTCAATCACGGCATGTTGCGATAGAGGCCCAGCCGCCGGTGGAGAGCTCACGTCGTTGAGCAAATTGTCCATGCTAGGGGCGATATGACGCGTAGATGATTGCGCAGCTGAAGCCATCAGCCGCTTGTGAGATGCTGTTGTCGGGCTGGTCTGTTCAGTCCGCTGCATGCCGTACATGTAAGCTGATCCCGGCGTGGGGTGTGATCCTGAACCCGATCCCGAGTTGGAGTTCTGACCCCAGCTCCCTCGCGGCTGAAGCTCCCCAACTGCCATGGCTTGCGCCTGTGAATGCAACCACGGGGATGCATTCGAAGTAGACTGAGATTGGCTCTGCCCTGAACGTCCACCTAGAGACTGGGTGTCTGGCATTTGTGACACATTACTCTGCCCGCTCGATCTTGATTTCGAATCGTGGGTTGGGGTCCCGTTTGTTTGTTGTGAGCCAAGCCGATCCCAGTGTTGAGAGATGCGGTTGCTCCCCGAGGCATCAGTAGATCTGGTAGTTGACGCGTCGTTGGGGACAGCCGAGGGCGATACACCGGGTGGCAGCCCAACTAGAGATACCTGCGAGACGGGCCGGTTATTGTAGTTGACCGTTGGCGGTGGCCCCATCTGGAAAAAATGTTGACTTTGGCCGTTATCGTCGGTACCTCCCATAGTGATGTCGCCATTTCCAGGACGGGACGGCACAGAGTTGCCATTGCTGAGACCGCTGGATTGGACGGAAGTAGAATCGGTGGCGCTTTGGCCGTTGTTGCCATTAGCCAGAGGACTCATAACCCTAAAACGGGCGCTCGTCGTGCCGCTGGGCAATGGGGCCCCTATCACGACCGGGCCGGTGATATCACTTGTGATGTCTGGCTGCACAAGATTAGCGGCCTCGTTCGCGGCCTGGCGCTTCTTCCGTTTCTCTTCGGCCTCTTTGGCTCTTCGCTGTTGCCGTTGGTACAGAGCCTCAAAGTCGATGGCCTGGAGGCGCATGGAGACGTCATGGACGTCAACGCGGACGTTGCTGACAAGCTCGTTCAATTTGAGCGTTCGCTCGCGGTCACCAATATTCCTGGCATCGGTGGCCAGCGATTCGATGTCCTTGAAGAAGTCGATGGGCCTGGCATAAAAGCCATTGGACAAGCGCTCTTCAATCGTGGCCACGTCCAGGTTGTAGAAAAACTTTCCTGTATTCACATGCCGCAAACCCTCAACGCCGTCTTTGTCTTTGTCGATCACATATGGCCGGTCTGCGACATCGCCAGCCAGGTCTGCTCGCACGTAGCCAGGTTCAGCTTCGTGCCAGAGATACTCAATTTCACGCTCGGGTATGACCGAGTTTCGGTATTTGCGGTACTTCATCTTGATCTGGTCCATGATGGGCTGGAGCGAGAGCTTCAGGTGGTTAAGTGCGATGTGGTCATTGTGCAGCTCCCGTTCAATCTCCTCTTTTGTTGGCTTCCGTGGCGGCGGCGGAGGAGCTACTGGAAGGTCCTCAAGAACCCTCTTCTTTCGGTTCACCGGGTCGGGAAACTCTGATGGCGACATTCTGATGTGAGGCACGAGTTGACCAAAGTACTCTCGGCGATGTTGCTGTTTCAAGAGTCCCGGTCAGATAAATGTGTCTGCAAAGGACGTCAGGATGTTTTACAACTTACATTGCTAGGGATTTCGATCTCCCTGCGGTTCTTGCGGGAGAGAGCAAAGAGATCCCTCAGCAAAACCTCATCTACCGTCTTGACTTCATCCTCGGACGTGGCCAGCAGCAGGACCGGATCCGTTGCCGGTATGGACCGAAGCATGGTGACAAAGGTGCTGTATGCCAGTGGCGGCATTGTTGCGTACCAAGCTCCGACATTAGGGATGAAAATTACTGCAGGTTTATGTCGCTTCACCTCTGTGAATAACCTGACTATGACTTGCTCCAGTGGCTGTTGGGTTGAATCAAAAACGTCAGTCGGGTCTGATTTAGTGCATGCTGATTAAGAGGGCAGAGTGCGACCATAGAAGCGACGATGAAAACTTACCGAACCATCGGCCAGTAGGTTGGCCAGATCAAAATTTTGCACAAACACGCCCTCCAAGTGGTGGAGCAACGCGGCCGAGATGTACTCCTGGCCGTTGCCTGGCCGTCCGGCAATGAGAAGGCGAGGTCTGAAGACTCTGAGTCTATCAAACTCTTGGCTGAGGTTTTCTCGACCAAAACCATTGTCTTCATCTTCATAAGGCTCAAACATGGCCTCCTCCAGCGCAGTCATCTTCTTCTTACGCGGCAGGGCTTCATCTAGGTCTCTGATAATAGCCCCCAGCTGCTGGCTCAGTAAAGGCTCGATACTTGGCGGGAGAGGAGCAGCAGCCGACGAGGCTGATCTTTGGGACGAGGGTATTATTTTCTTCATGACAATGGTGAAGTCGGTTGCATGAATCGAAACCTTGTTCGGATCGACGATAAGCTTGTCCGTCGAGGAATAAATTTGGGGGTAGGTCCGTTGGATCGAGTTCAGAGCTGCCTCGGTGCAAAGTGCTCGCAGATCTGCACCGCCATAACCCTTGGTCTGACGAGCCAAGCGATCCTTGAATTCCTCAGTCAGACCCCAGTCTTTGGTGTGAATGTCAATGATGGAGCGCCTGCCCTCCACGTCGGGGAGTGGAAAGTAGAATTCGCGGTCGAAGCGACCAGGACGGCGAAGTGCAGGATCTACACTGTCGGGACGATTGGTTGCGCCAATGACAATAACTTGACCACGTCCATCCATACCATCCATCAAGGCCAGGAGCGTCGAGACGATAGACGCATGGATCTGCTCTTGCTTGCTAGACCGAACAGGAGCCAAGCCATCGATTTCGTCGAAAAAGATGATACTAGGCTGCGTCCTTCGCGCCTCTTCAAACAGAAGACGCAGTTGCTTTTCTGCCTCACCAACCCATTTACTCAGGGCATCCGCTCCCTTGCGCATATAGAAGGTGATCTTGCGCCCGCCGATTCCGACTGCATTTGAGAGGGCTCTTGCGAGCAACGTCTTTCCTGTTCCAGGAGGACCATGGAAAAGCACACCGCGTGGCGGAGTCACCTTGTACCTCTGGAACAGCTCTGGATACAGCAGTGGCAGCATGATCATCTCTTTCAATTGATCAATGTGCCCCTGCAATCCACCTACTTTACTGAAGTCAACCGTCAAGTCAACTCCGAGAGGATCGGCGTCTGCAAATGCCTTTTGGTTCTTGACTTTCCCCAGGTTAGGAGTCGCAGCGACACCTGCCGCGCCATCCAGAGCACCCAGGGGCGGGCCGAGAGCTGGTGCGTTCGCTGTTGTTGGTGTCATGCCCACAGCACCTCCAATACCGGGACGCACAGCCGCCACCGCTTCGTCGTCACTGCTATCAGATTCCACGCCGCCAGTGGCACCTGTGCCCCATGGGCCGCCCAAAAGAGATCCGAGACCGCCGGCGCCGCCAAAGGGGCCATAGGTAGACGCAAGATTGCGCTGCCACACGTTGCTGGCACCATTCCGCCCACCTCTGCGGCCCTTTGCCGGAGATGGTGCGGGGTCTTCCTCCTCTTGGTCGACGAGCTGGTCGAGTGGCTTGATGGAGTAGTCCACAGGCTTGGTCACACGACGTCTCTTGGTTCGAGGTTCTTCGTATGCTATAGATGGCGATCGACGGCGTCTCCGTGCCGCTCGAGAGCTCTGCCTAAGCTCCTCGAGCTCCTCAGCAAGTTCTTCCTGATCCAACTCAACATCTTCATCGCCAGAACCTCTTCGGTTCGCAGCGCGCTTTCCTTGTGTGCCACGCCGTCCGCGCGCCCCAATCTCCTCGTCGCCGTCATCTTCTTGACTCGCGCGTGACCGTCGGCCCTTCTTGGGAGACGCTTCAGAAGCAGAAACATCTCCTTCACCTTCACCCGAGTCGTCACCTGGCTCGAAGTCGCTACTAGGTTCATTCAAAGCCTTCTTGGGACGTAGTGATCGTCGCGTCTTGCGTGTGTTTGACGGAGCAGCCTCGCTTTCGTTTTCGTTCTCGTCTTGGTTGGTTTCATCCAGTTGAGGCTTTGCTGCTCGTAAACCGCGTGTTCTTCGGGTGACTGGAACGTCATCTTCGTCATCGTCGTCCTCAGCATCTCCCGTCACGGTATTCTCAACATGCTGGTCATCGCCTTCGATTGTTTCTTGCGGCACGTCCCCAACAACACGTTCCGCTTCTTCCTCGCCAGGACCCTTCAAGCCCGACCCTTCGGGCTGTTCTCCGACCAGCTCGTCTGCAGCAGCATCGGCGCCAGCCATCACTTCGTCGAGTTGGTCGCGCTCCTGGGCGCTGTTTTCTTGGGTAGCTTCTTCTATCGGCTCCGGCTGCTTCCTGAGTCCTTTAAGACCCTTAGTTGCTCTGTTAGCACGACCTAGTGCTTCTGGACTTTTACTTCTAGTCGAGGCCCTGGTCGTCCTGGCATGCCTTCCTGATTCCGACAGTTCCAAAAACTCGTTGGCCTCTTCCGTATGTGCACGCGTTCTCCTAGTTGCCACGCTGGGCGTGGGCGGCTCTTTGACTTTGCCGCGGCCTGGTGGCACCTTGAGCGTGACGATTTTGGACGGCTTGGATTTCTCTATCGCTTTCTTGCTGCGCTTAGGCGCTGAAGAGTCTTCGTCTTCGTCGTCCTCGTCTTCGTCCGGGGTTTCTTCAATCTCCTCCGAGTCGTCGTCGCTGCTCTCGTGGTAGTTTTGACGCTTTACTGCAGCTTTCCTAGTCCTTCGACCTCCTGCATTCACAGGCATATTTTCGTCTTCGTCCTCGTCCTCGTCGTCGAAGGCCTCGTCAGGGTCACTGTCGGAAATGATATCGTCGTCGTCCTCGTCGATGTCCGAGCCGCCGTAACGGTCACGCCGCCTTCCAGAGGACCTGGCCTTGGTGGAGCGGGACCGCTTCGTCACGCGCCGGGGCTTTTCCTCCCTCTCTTGGCCCGGCTCGAAGTTCTCGTCGTCAGGATCGGACTGGTTTGGGTCAAAGTCAAGTATATCGCGTTTGCGCTTGGCAGGCATGGATTCCTGTGGAGACTGCTCTAGACGCTGCCCGTTCCTGGGCCGTTGTTTATGAGAATCAAGTGGTTCCTTTATGATGACAGGAACGTCGATGGTCTTCTACCGAATCCCCATGATAGCCGCAAGCATGTAACCCTAGAAATTAGCATGTTTTGTCAGTCATTTGAGTTAGATGATAAAAGTCTCAATCAATTTTAATGCCTTGCTAGCAGCTATTTCAGCTCGAGCCACCGTGACTTATCACTTGATGGCATGGCGTCGATTTTAAATCGAGGCTAAAGCTCTCGGTCGTTAACTGAGAAATTCGACTCACAGATATTCAAGTAAATCCAAGACCTCAAATAAAGCAACCAGCTTGGTGGCAGTAGACAAGCAAACGTGAATTGATGAAGTGGTTCGATGTCTTGCAAGCGAGGTGTCCAGCCGGTTGATTCAGAAGCTTTGATTCACGACCTGTTTGCTAGAACATCGGTTGTGAGTGTGAATCCAAAGGGAGCGAAAAACCCAAGGTCGCGTTTCCGCGCCGGGATGGCTGCTCCACCTTTGCACCAATCGCGATTGACGAAGGCCCGTGCTCGTACTAACCAGGGTAGGAAAGTACGTCCCTTCTCTGCCAAATTGTTTTAATAACCGGGTTATGTCAGCCCCACCAAAATGCAACAACTTCCAAAGTGGCCAAGGTTTAATTATTACTTCAAAACATTGAGAATGAATGCATCACGGCCAAGACATTTTTCAACGAGCATTCAACCGTCTGCTTTCAATTACGACGTGCCATTACTGCAGTGAAAATTTTCTAACTCTTATCATACCTGGCCACCATACATAACTTGTGTATTCCCCAACCGTCTGGAGCATAATGCTAATCAGTGTGCAACTACTCCATCGTGCAAATTTATTTGTTGGACTATTTGAGGTCTCTATAACGGAGAAAAAAGCTGATTGAATGTGTTACTGGCGCCGAGACTTTGGGTTCGGCACGAAGCGGCGGCTTAAAGATAAAAATAAAAATAAAAATAAAAAACCGTTGCTTGGTTCAGCCCTACGAAGGGTTGTCGAAAGGGGTTGATCTGCAAGAAATTGTCGGTGGATCGGACGACCCCAGCCTTCGTGCCTGCTCCTGGCTAACTTGGATTCTGTGACATAAGACCTGTCAACGTGAGGGGAGGAGCATTTGGGTTGCGCGGGGTTGGGTAAGACTGTTCTCGTACCCAAGCAAATGCCACATACCTGCTCCTACCTTATCTTACCTCCGTGCCTACCTTATCGACAAGGTACATGATCAGCATGAGTCTCCTGCAAACATTATTTGCAGTAAGCTTCTATTTGTAGCTCTCGACGGGTACCCAGTTACTCTATATCTTACCAAGACGAAAGGAGGCCAGCCCACCCGTATTTTGCGCTACCTCAAGGTATGGTACACGTGCTAGAAATGGGACACAAGCTATTGTGGCTTCTTGACAGCTTGACCCGCTAGCCGATATACATCCTGGGCTCTTTGTTTCCGGGAAGCCGTTATTATTCGTGGACGACCATCCGGTCCACAGAATCATGCCTGAAATATCTCGAAACGGCATCGTGGAGCCGCCAACAAAGCCACAAAACAGTCAGCAGCCAAGAATTTCGCCCGGAAGCAACTCCAATTCCGGGTCTACGTCAAGGCGCACACAAACATACACGACTCTCATTCTGGCTCGATTGGCTTGGTTGGATCTTGTTACCATATTGAATCTTTTGGAGATGGCCCGCTCGCTATGCTCTATGAACTACAGTGAAAAAGCACAAGTTGTTCTAAAAGTGCATTTACCAACGTGACAGTGCGCCCATCGTAATTACCAGCGTTTCATTGACTAATACAGTCTCATTCCTACTTCCTTCGGCCCATGCTGACCTTTGGAAATTGGAGAGGCAGTGCCAGCTTAGCAATTGTCGCCTTCTTGTCGCCGTTAACCACTTGCTTCATCCGAGCTCCAATCTCGGCAAAGTACGAGTTCAGTTGCTTCTGTTCCAACTGGAGGTCCTCCCTTAGATCAAATGTGTCCACCTCAAAGCTGTCAATGATGCTTGCAAGCACGCAACATGTCGTCATGATCAAGTCTGCATGGATCTTGCGCATCTGGGTTCCATCTGCAAACTTGTGTCGGAGGCTATCCAGCACTACATCTGGAGCTGGACTTAATGCCTCCCTAAGCTTATCGCGTGGTGGAAGCTTCCGCACGCCATTCTTTCCAGGCTTTGCTATCTTGATAAAAGTCATGAGAAAGTAAAGATACCGCAGAATTCTCAATCTCTTCAGCGACTCGGTATGCTCTCCTACCCGACGCAGGCGGTTAGCCACATAGCGAGAGCTGAGTTGCACATTTTCATCGTTTTTGTTGGCTGTTTGCCAATCTCTAACAGGGATGGCGTTGAGCACATCGGAGCCGATAATCTGGTCCGGATCGTAGACATCCTGGATCTCAGTGGCATCGTAGTTGCCCTTGGGCACCGGTTTGGCACCGTTGACCGCAGCCTGAAGTTCGTCTCTTGTCGGCATATTTGCCGCTGCCGATTTTATGGATGCCATCAACGCGGCTTCACCAGCACCAGAATCTCGACTTGAGGCATTGTTGGCAGCAGTGATGGCATTCTCCACCCTGGAGACGAGGGCTTTCTTGGCCTTCTTGGTTCCAAAGGCCTGGCCCAAGTCTGTCCTCATGTCCATGTTGGTCTGCACTACATGTTAGCACATGCCCGAGTACCATCTCATGTTCCGCCGTGAGAGAATTCGTGTGAGATTTACCTTTTCTTCGATTGCAGACATAGCCTCGGCAGGTGCCTGTTGAGAACGCACCGAGCCCCTAACCGTCACCTTTCGAGCCTCGACCACTTCCAGCTCGCCCGTTTTCGGGTCAAACACGCCAATGTAGTGTCGCAAGAAGCCCTCTCCATTTTGTGACTGCTCCTCGCGGGCAGTGTAGTCTAGTGACCTGTGGCTAGACGAGTGCAAGAGGATATCGCCAAGGACAGGAGCATTTCGGCTTTTACTTGAAGCCTTACGCAGTTTGGTGTATGGGTTGAACTGAACGGATGGGGAGACAGATAGGCCGGGCGCGGTGGCTGCCATGTAGCCCAAATCAGTAACACTTCTCTACAGGTCGGAGACACGCACACAAGCAAGGGAAACATACCTATTACGGGCGGGGATAGCTTTGGCCTGATGAGCGAGGAGACTCTGATGTTTTGCGGCAGTGCGGAGGACGAAGCCGCATGATCGACGGCAGCCTTCTTGGATTTCTTTTGAGATGTGCCGTCTTCGGCGCGTTTCCGCTTTTTATCCGACATATTGCTGAGTCCTGGGGGTTCAATAATGTACAGGCTATCTCACTCTAGAGGCAGCCCATCAATCAGGCTGCGCATGTGTAGAAAATAAATTTTGAGGCAGATCCTTATCGACGTTGCTGTTATCAGCCCAATCTGGCAGGCGGTGAGTCACACCTTTCTGAAACCCCGCTTTCGAAACAGGGTGCACAAGAGCTCCAAGCTTCGATTGACATCAGAATCTGTAACTTGTGATTGTAGTCTACTTGGAACATGGTCTGTCTGGTGGCTTAGGGCTTGGCCAAGACCATTAAATACAAGTTGAAAACGGACATCACAAACGCAGTAAAAAAGCATGGGTGTCGTCATCATGATGGTTAGGTGGGTAGCGAGAGCGTATTCATGGTGGCACATATGAATTCCAATTGACGTTGATAACTATGGCAAGACGATTTATCTCGCAAAGGTTGGCGCAGTATAATAGCTCAACTTCATGGTGCCTGAACAGTTGCCTTGCTCCAAAACGATCCTTGCTTCTCAACCACGATTTGACAGTTCCCTCCATTGAGCTCTCGTGAGCCAAGTTCCATGTTCCCCTTCATTGTGCTGAGCGACTTTATGTGGATTGATGCGAACGCTGCTCGAAGTGGTGCTGGTTTTTTTGTCTAGCTTGGCAGGCTCTCGTCCGGATGGTGCGGTTGAATGAGCTCGAGTCGTTTATTTGCTGGGCGTTCGATGTAATTAGAATCTGGCGCGGCAACACTGCGAATGCGATAACTGCAGAAACTTACGAGCGAGCTCTCATCTTTCTTCTCTTGCGCTTGAGGCGTCGTACTCTCTTCTTTCTCCACTTGGCTCTCATCTTGAACTGATGCTGTAACTTGGGGTCAGCTTTGTGATCAACGTATAGCGATTAGTGGCGGCGCGAAAGTCTGCGCAAAGGAATTTTTGCAATTGAGACTGCGCAAGAGAAAGCATGACTGCCCGCAGCCACGCGATTGGGTGTTTGGTGTATCAACGTACCTTTGTTCGGAGATGAGGTTTGAGGTGATGTGAAGAGGGGAGAGAGGGGAGTTGAGAAGCTTGAGCTCGGTTTTGTGCGTAGAAGTAGAGGTTATGATGGAATAAATGCACGTGACCATAAAATGGACCGATCCACTTATTTCCTACTTGCACTCAAGCGCCTTTGCTGGTAATGCCTTCTTCCTCCTTCCAAGTTGGACCTGCCTATGACCTAATTTGTTCGTTGCGAGGAACCCCGGCCGAGGGCTATCCGTGAACAAACTTGTCGTTCTTTCCCAAAATGTCCAGCAATTATGCCCAAATTCCCGATCCTTCCATGCTCCTCCATGGCACTTCCCGCACCGGAATAGCTCAATCACGATCGTTCTGTCTCGAGGAATTTCCCCATGATGTCCGCGCATCCTGGATTTGTTGTAGTAGATAGCTTTTATTGTCCCCTCATGAATTCCGCAGCACAGCATGTCTTTTCCCACACGCCATCTGCCTCTCATGACACTGTATCTCAAACCAGTGCATTTTCACCCCAGGACATTGAAATAAAATACGCTTAATTTAAATTTGAAGTTCCTGAATTGATCAGCATATGACTTGACCACCATGCGAACTCCGGACCCAACAGTTCCGTCCGCCAGAGTAATCCTTGAGGATCAGAGCGTATCGCCCTCATGCCTATGTTCATACCATCTCTACCCGGGCCAGTTGCTACGTTTTGGCAGAGAACCAGACGCCAATGATGTTGCCATCGTGCATGGCGCTGTCTCAAGAAAACACCTTGAATTCTATGTCATCACTTTCGACGATGGTCCAGATCATCGACCAATGGTCTATGTCAGGGATAGGCAGTCGACGAACGGAACGTTTGTAAATGGCCATCTTATCGGCCAAGGGGCGCTCAAGACTCCTGGGAGACTGCTTTCTAATCATGATTCCGTAACGATCGAGCCATATTGGAGGTTCACGATAGACCAAGATGTGGGCACCACCGTCAGAACTTCTGTATCTCCCTTGCGGCCGGCAGATGCAAAGGTGATTCTTACTGTCTAGCTTGTTTTTTTCAGGTCAAGACCTAACGTGGATGAGCAGACTATCAAGCGCTTCAAAATCACAGGTCGAAGTCTTGGGAGCGGAGCTTATGCCACAGTCTTTCTTGCCGAAGACAGAAAAACACATCAGCAGCTCATGGTGGGTTTTTGCATTCTGGCATGGTGGGAAAGTCTAGAAGTCCTCTTTTTTGAGTGACCTCATAGGTAAATATCAAGCTGTACTAATGACCAACCACCTGTCAAAGTGCAAAGTCCACCAGTTGGACAGGCTTTCAGGCAATTATATCCTACGTGCCGAGCGAGAAGCTGTCATCCTCAGTCAGCTGGATCATGTATGTAAAGCCCTGGACCTTCTTCCTCAGAGATTCGTATCTGAACGCCGCAGCCCAACATCATGGCTTTCAAGCAGGCCTTTCGGTCGAGTTCAGTTTTGTAGGTGAATCATCTGTCCACGCTCGTACATGTTTCTTGCCCGGGTGGCTGACAACCGGGGTTTTCTTCAGTCTTCTCTTCGCTGAGCTTGCCACAGGTGGTGATCTCTACTCACTTTTGATGACTCACGGCTGTTTTTCTGAACTTGAGGCCAAATGGATAGTTCGACAGATTGTTTTGGCCGTGTATTATATGCACACCAAGGGCATAGTCCACCGTGATCTCAAGCTTGAGAACATACTATGTGCAGTTTGTCCATCATCGACAGATAGGTTCGTAACTCCGGTGCAAGAATACTTCAACAATGATGGTTTACTTTGAGGCTTACCCTAAATATCTTAGAATTATAATCTGTGACTTTGGACACGCGGCCACTCGCAGTCAAGGGCGTCTTCAATCGCAAGTCGGTACAGCCCGACACCAAGCGCCGTTAGTGAAACTCCTAAAACTCCATATTAATCGCAAGAATGCTGACATCATTGAGAAGAGAGCTTCTCCTAGACAGCTGCGAGCATGGATTTGGGGTGGACCTCTGGGCTATCGGAGTCGTGACACTGAAGTGAGTATCCTTTTGACATCCTGTTTGCTAAGCATGCACATTGTGCGCTGACAGACTGTTCCGCTAGATTGATCACGGGGGAAGAGTGCAGCATTGAAGACATGGCAGCTGCGTCTAGCATAGAGCAATGGTTGGACAGAAAATTCAGCACCAATTGCAGAGGCTTCAGCTTCTCGCAAGCCGGGAGGCATTTTATCAGTCGTTGCCTCACCCTGGAAGCCAGTGACCGCATCACAGCAGCCCAGGCCTTGCATCACGAGTGGTTCTCAGCTCCCGAAAGTGACCATGCTGTACTCATGAAAAAGGAAGAGGAAACAAGAGCTCATTGGGCGCCGCGGGAGGTTGTTTTGCCAATCATCCAAGAGCTCCCATCAATATCCGCGCCAGATGCACAGGAAGTAGCGCGAGTGCATACAAAGTCTGCTTACTTCTTACGAATTGCCGAGCAAGCTTTACAACCACAGCCTAGAAGCGTCAAGAGGCCGCTCGATACACCCAGTGATATTGTACCGTGCAAGCTGTTTAAGTGCGAAAGCTCCCGAGTTAATACGGAAACGTGAGGGCAGCCAAGTTAACAGTTTGAGAGTCTGGCGCCTCGCAGTGAATGTGCGGAGAAAATCAGAGAGTTGATTGTTGATGAACGTGTTGCAGGGGGACTAAATCTGGAAAAAAAATTTGCTGGCTTTCATTTGACTTAAAGAGCTTTTGAGGCTTTGCTTGGAAATATGAGAAAGAAACAGTTGGCTGATGTTTGTGGCTACGCGCGTAATGTACCACAGTAATGGGTAGAACGTTGGCAGACCATAGCTCATTTGGAACGCAATCACTGAGTATAGTTGGTCATGTTTAAGAAGAGTCGCCAAAAAAAAAAAAAAACAAGGATGCAAACCCAAACACTGCGTGTCAGTTGACCATAAGAAGAATCAAGCCTAAATTTTTGATGTCTTGGTCGGCGGAAGCAACTCGATTTCGCGAAATGGCAGGTCCAAGAACTTGTAAATGTGGTGGAAGCTATACTCATGGTTGGTTAGTTCAAGACACCCCTTCATGGTTGGTGTTCAAAACTTATATAACGAGGCAATTTGTAAGCACATACCGATCACTCCCGAAGAAGGGCTCCTCTACGCCCTGTGCGTTTTTCACCCATATCCAAGGCGCCCCGAAGGCTCCCTTCGCCACGGACTCATCGGTACTGCGGGTGAGGGCGTCCTTGTACTCCTGCATCCCCGCGGCCCGGATGATGTCATCAACCTCCTGAGACGAGAACAGAGGAGCACCCTGGCCAGGAAAGTCAGATGGCACGCTCGTCAGAGCCTCCCTCAAGACCTCCTCCTTGGTCAAGTTCTTGTGCGGCGGCGTCCAGAAGACGTGGAACATGTAGTGCAGCACCGTCAGGTACTGCTTGGGGGGGTACTTGCGCTTGACGTAGTGCATGGCTCGCTGCGGCTGAAAGTAGTTGTGATGAAATGTGAGTGATGGGCGCTTGCTACCCTTAACCCAATTCCCCGGGAGGATTACATGAGGCAGAGACTCACAAGCACGGTCAAGGCCATGGACAAAAAGTCCTGGGGGAATGCGATCCCGGTCTTGCCAACTCTCTCTTTTGAGCGGTTCGCATCGTAGCGCAGATATTTGGCCTTGGCTGGCAATGTCCATGGCGGCTTGTTGCCTTTTTTTGGTTGATGAAAGAGAGTTATTCAAAATATAAAACTTGTTATTAATGTATTGTTTATTCGGGGGGGACTAGGTCTTACCCGATTTGGTGTTGATGCCCGCAATCAGAACCGGGACGAATCTAACGGCGTGTAAGTTGGTATGGTCAATATGTGACTGCGAGAGCATCTACCTCGCCGAACTTGATGAATAAGCCAATGATCCGGAGCTTACTCGACCTCGACGCCATGAGCAGCCAATAGATCCAAATTGGGCAGTAGGTCCGCAAAGGCAATGTAGCTGTAGTAGGAGGCTAGAGCCAAAATTCTTGGTCAGTCTAGGGGTGCTACAGGTGAATCACATCAAGAGTTAGGCATGAGATGATTGCGCATGGTTGAAGCATACCAATATCAACAAAGCATTGGATCTTCCCGTTCGCCATGGTGACTTCTATTGTCCTGAATTTAATAATCAAAAGAACAACTCAAAGAAGCTACAGGGTGTATCTAAAGGTAGGTGGGTAAGTGTGTAGCTATTATATGTTGTACAGAAGTATGTTGTTGTGCCTCGGCACATGTGAGCAAAAGCGGATCCGCGCTTTGGTGCACTACACAGACGCCTCATAACCTCCTACTGCTCACAGCACATTTGTAAGTAGAGGTAAGCCTACACCGAATCACGTGCTTTAATCGGTTGGTTCGGACAGCACCCCCTATGCTTTCCATTCCTTCTTCTTTTAGTGGTCGATCGTGTTTGTCCAAGTTCAGTATTGTTACAACACCAAGCCTGATTCCTACATTTACTAGGTCTATCAAATTGAAAAGCGCGTACATGGTCGAATAAGTTTCAGGCACTCCGTTTTTGCGAATCGATAGACGGAATTAACGGTGCTCAGCGGTGTCGACGACTCTCAGCCCATTGCTACCTGAATCGAACTACACCATGGAGTCAAGCACCAAAGTTGCCCTTGTAGTTGGGGCCTCCAGAGGCATCGGCCGCCAAATCGCACTTGACCTAGCCAGGAACAAGTACAAAGGTCAGGGACTTGCATGCACGCAACAACTTAATCACAGGTCGCTGACAGCGGTTCGCTACGTGACAAAGTCGTCGTGGCTGCCAAATCTATGAGCGATGCAAGTAAGGTCTTGCCATTTCCGCCACATCAAAACTCACCAGACTCGACTATCAATACGGTAGAAAGAGAAATCAGAGCTGCTGGTGGTGATGCGACGGCAGTTCAGGTCGACACCAGGGATTTCGGATCCGTGCAAAGACTGGTAGAGAAGACTATCGAGGTAAGATGGTCGTCACCGAGGGAGCATACGGCCATTGCGAGATACTCACTGCATATACATATTCCGAGTAACCCTGCAGATGTATGGCCGGATAGACGTCTTGATCTACAACTCTGGTGCCATCTGGTGGGCTTCGGTGGCGGACACTCCAATGAAGAGGTTCCAGTTGATGCAGCGTGTCAACCCAGAAGGGCTCTATGCCACAATCCAGGCTACGCTGCCGCATATGACCAAACAGGGTAAAGGTAGAATCTTAGTGGTGAGCCCCCCGATATACAGTCGGTTCTTCCGAGGAAAGACAGCGTACGCAATGGGCAAGGTTGCCATGTCCGTCTTGACCAAGGGCCTGGCAATGGATTTGGAACGCCAAGGCCTGGACGAGATGGCTATCACGAGCCTATGGCCAGCTGTGGTGAGTATCCGGGAATCCCTCTATTTGTGTTTATTAGGTGCTGATGTCACGGACCGCATGTAGGCCATAGAGTCGGCAGCCACCGAGGCGTTTACTCGGGAGAATCCCGACGAGGCCAGGGACTTGAGGAAGCCGACGATTTTCTCCGATGCCATCCTTGAAATTCTCAGAGCACCTGCCAAGCTGGTTAACGGCATGTTGGCTCTTGACGAAGACTTTCTGAGAGACCACACCGGGGTCACGGACTTTTCAGCGTATTCGGTTGTAGCTGGCGCTCGGCCGCGGCGCATAATGCCTATGAATCTTCCTGACCTTACGGTAGCGGAGCAGGCTGATGAAGGCCGGAGATATGACAGCTCCCGGGCCACAAAGGGGAAATCGAAGATATAGGCTAGAGATTGAGGCCCTTGCTCATAGCTCAGGGACACAAATTCATTAGACCCGCGTAGCCATACGAGCTTTTCTTGCATCGTCCTCCCTTCTAGCCTCGCTACGAGCCAAGAAGCCCTGGCGCTCGGCATAGGAGTGCTTTGATTTGCCAGCGAGCTTGAGCTCATCCTGTATGCCCTCCTTGTCAACGTAGCCAGCCCAGTCCATCCTGCTCTTCTCGACTGTTGTAAGCTTCTTGGCGCCGACATCCTTTGCAAGATCCCTGGCCTCCATCCTAGCCGCTATCCCCAGGTTCAGGTCTCTGCGAGACGCGAGTTGGTCCGATATTGGTTCGAAGGCAGATCGGAATGCCTTTTTGGGCCTCCTTCTTGGCTGATCGCCGTTTTCTTCAGCTGCCTCCAGTACCGCACCTTCTCCCAGAGATTCGAGGTAAAGCTTGGCCTCTGCTGAGTCTCGCGAGACGAGCTTTTCCTCTGTGTGAACCTTCCCGGCGAAGTTGTATGTCCGTTTTATTTTGATCATTTGTGGAGCCTGAGTGGTACCTTCAGTGGTAGTTGTCTTGTCCGCATCGCCAGCATGAACCGTGGCGCCTGCAGCGGCCCCAGCCTCGGTTGTAGCATCTGCTTGGCTGCTCACTTGAACGGCAGCCGTTGGATTGTTCATCTGGGCCCATAGTGCATCGACGTCGACAGTGACCGGGCCAGAGACAGCAGTTGCCTTCCGCTCAGCTTTCCTAGGCAATATCAGCTTCCAGCTTCTAGGCCAGTTATTTCCGTGATAGAACATACTCTTGCGCTCGCTGGCTGCGAGTCTTGATCAAGCCGCCATCGCCGCCCTCATTTACATCCTGGTCCGCTTTCCTGGCTTTCTTCTGCCGCTTCGTCTTGGCTTTCTCTATGATGGCCTCGTCTCCAGAGTTTTCGAAGCCGATGTCTTGTGCTTCTTCGTTGTTGGCGTCGCGCTTGCGCTTCGGCACAGTCGCAGATGCAGTATCTGATGACACACCCTCATCATCGGAATCGTCAGGTGAGGATTCGCGGGCTGCGGCATCTTCTGGCGCAAAATCAGAATCTTCGGAAGACGCGTATTCTCCCTCGACTTCAGGATCGGGGACAATGGTCGCTGTATCCGCCATGCCAAGAAAGTGGGAAAAGGACCAAACTGGGTGATATCAATAGTCTGCTATACACAGCTTAATTTTCGGCGACAATAGAGTTTTGATGGTTGGACGACATTTACAAGTTGCCCTTGTCGCAAACGTCCAGTGCCCAGCACAAAACGCGGCATCTGCCAGCACTGTGTCAAAAGCGATTAAGGACTGTCTTGAAACCATTCCTTCCATGCACCAGCACCAATCATATTTAACTAAGAAATAAATCATCTATTGTACCTAGGCTTTGCCTGGGTGCCTAACTCTGCATTATTTTGATAAATGTAGCAAATATAACGTGAATGGTCAGTCTGATTACAGTTGATAGTGGCCACCAAAATCAATTTTACCCCTACGTAGGCGACCCTACGCCCCTTGTTACTCTCGACTGGTACATGCGCACAATGTCACACACCTCTTCTTTGAAAAACTGCAAAGCCAATTTAGCCGAGCCATATATCCCCCAGTTTTATTTATCCAGCACACGTCCAGGCGGAGATACCCAAATAGGCAGCGCAAAGGGTTGGCACAACACGATAGCTACGCCACAATTTACAATGCGAGTGGGCGAGCATGGTTACGAAGTGTTCCGGTTGGCGTTGCCACGTGTATGTAGCCAAATAATAACTACCTGTTTGGACTTAGTTGCTATTCGGATGTCAGCGCCACGTCGGGAGAAAGTTCCGGCACTGCGCCCTTCCCCCGCACAAGATTACTACTATGATTACTTTTATGGGTGTGACCCTTGACTTCCCCGGATCAATAGGTCCTAAGATCCATAGTATAAGGTCCGTGGTGTCTCGCATGCTAAACAGTTGTAAGACGTAGTGAACCCCAACAGACTGGCTCATAGCACTGCTCTGTTATTATTATCATTCGAATATGAGCGGTAATACCCCAGTTTTGAGCGAGGCTGAGAAGGAGCACTTCCTTGAGAAGGGCTGGGTAAAGTAATGCCTGCTCGTCCTATCCGCCTTGTAAACCTGCACTGAAAGGATGGACACTGACCAAGTTTGCCAGGATACCGAAAGCCTTTACAAAAAAACAAGCCGAGGAGGCCACCAAGGATGTTTGGACACGACTCGGCATGTCGCCAACCGACAAGAGTACGTGGAGCAGCCTACGAACCAACATGCCAGCCGCACAGCTCCGTTTCGATGCCTCTGAATTCGCACCTCGCGCATGGGCAGCCGCGACTGAGCTCTGCGGAGGTGAGGAGCGGATAGACCCCAAGTGCCGCACATGGTGGGATACCTTCATCGTGAATCTCGGCACACCCGAGAACGAAGGCAAGGAAGTTGTGCCAAAGGAGTTGGACAACTATCATGTCGACGGGGACTTCTTCGTCCACTATCTGGATAGTCCTGAGCAGGGCCTCCTGATCATCCCTCTGTTCACCGATGTAGTGCCCGGTGGCGGAGGTACCTACATTTGCCCGGATGCGATGCCCAAGGTTGCAAGTTGGCTATATGACCATCCAGAGGGGGTATCCCCACGGATGGTGCCGCGAGGGGAACCAGACTTTGAGAAAGAGATGAACTTGGATTGGTTCCTCAATCTAGCACAAACATGTGAGGATTTTGTGGAGGTGACTGGAGAGGCTGGGGATGTTTACCTCCTGCATCCGCTGATGTTGCATTCAGCGTCGACAAATCCACTACGGCGCGTCCGGATCATCACCAACCCACCTGTATTTCTGAAAGAGCCATTTTGTTTCGACAGACCGGATGGCAATTACAGTTTGGTGGAGCGCAGAACAATCAGGGCGCTTGGGAAGGAGGCACCGC
Organism: Pyricularia pennisetigena; assembly: GCF_004337985.1. Taxonomy (NCBI): domain Eukaryota; kingdom Fungi; phylum Ascomycota; class Sordariomycetes; order Magnaporthales; family Pyriculariaceae; genus Pyricularia; species Pyricularia pennisetigena. Next base: position 1,250,948 of record NW_021940918.1, read on the forward strand.
TTGACTGGAAAATCAAAGGTCCAAGGGAAGCCGTTGTCCCGGCTAGGGTACGACGGTGGGAGAAGATGAAGGCTGAGGAAGCGAGGAGATTGGAGGAGGCACGGAAGCTCATAGCGGCGTGAGTGGCGGGCGTAAATCTATCTGTAGATTTGAAAAAAAAAACCAAAAAAAAAAAAAAAAAAAAAAAACCGACCAGAACACCCCGCAACTACCAAATTGTGTTTTCGTACATTGTAGTTGTCTCGGGTGAATTCAATCGAGTTGCAGCAGTCCATTTGACAGTCTTGCTGGCAGGCAGGCAAGGCAGGCTGGTTTAAAGGTTAAAAATGATATCGCCGGGATCTGGCTTGCCAGGGACATGACATAAGGACATGCAAGTGTACTAGCACTGTACCCGTACTGTAAACCCAAGAACAGCATCAAAGACAAATGTGCCTACAGATGGAACACCAGACTTAGCTCTCAAACGCCACAGGTGTTTTCAGGAACCATAAAATTATAGCCTGGTCGGACATTTCCCGACAAGCTCAGGCCTTGTTTGATACCCATTGCGTCGCCCTGTCGACCACGCAGCCCGGCTCAAACTCGTCAGCATGAGTGACAGCGAGGATTTCGATGTGGAGGGCCCAAGTCTAGCCAAGGACGACCCTATGCGAGCATTCCTCCCCGAGTCTTTCGGCAAGAAAGGCAAAGAAGCGAATATCGCGGCCCAGATTGATAGAAGTCGACGAACAGTTGATCAAAAACAAGCCAAAAAGGTGCAGGATGATGCCGTATCAAAGCAGTCAAAGCCACATTCTGACGGCAGCAGCGCGGACGATTCTGATAACGACTCCGACGACTCCGACGACGATGAGGATGAATACCCAGTCTCCCATGAGCTCGTTCTCAAGACGCACGAAAAGGCCGTCACTACGGTATCTTTGGACCCCGCCGGCTCGCGCCTCGGCACGGGATCGCTCGACTGTACTATCAAGCTTCACGATTTCGCCTCGATGACGCCGACCACGCTACGCGCATTCAAGAGTGTCGACCCTTGGGAGACCAAAAAGTCCGCCGCCTCGGCAGAGTCACACCCGATAAATCAAATATTGTTCAGCCCCCTCTCTGGCGGCCACTTCCTGTGCATCACAGCGCATCCACAGGCAAAAGTCATGTCAAGAGACGGCGACATCCTAGCCGAGTTTGTTAAAGGCGACATGTATCTCAGAGATATGCACAACACCAAGGGGCATGTAGGTGAGGTGTCGGCTGGTGCCTGGAGCCCTACAGACAGGAACCTGTGTGTCACGGCAGGCTCCGATAGTACGCTACGGATATGGGACATCAATAATAAGAGGTCGCAAAAGGACATCATTGTCTTCAAATCCAAGGCCGCGGGTGCCGCAGGCCGTTCCAGGATGACTGCGGTCGCTTGGTCATCTCCACTTCAGGGAGGCAACAACGCTCTAGTAACCGCAGCACTTGATGGTACCCTTCTCATGTACAGTGGCGACGGCCCCTTCACTCGGCCAGCAGCCGAAGTACAGTCTGCACACAAGCCAGATACATGGACCAGCGGAATCGACATCAGTGCAGACGGCCGAATGATTGTCACAAGAGGCGGCGACGATCTAATCAAGCTGTGGGATTCTCGTAAGCTCAAGGTGCCAGTCGTTACAGCTTCTCACACTTCTACGTCGGATTCTTTCCGCATGACCAATATCAAGTATTCTCCAAACTCAACCAGCATTCTCACGGGATCGGCGAATGGTGACCTTCACATCTTGAATCCTGGAACTCTTCGACCGGATTTGGTGACACCCGTCACACCAGGATCTCCTCTGATAGCTGTGGACTGGCACGATAAACTGAACCAGATCGTCACTGGCTCCGCCAACGCCGAAATACATGTGCTCTATAACCCAACCATGTCCTCGCGCGGTGCGGTGGATGTCATGAAGCGCGCGCCGAAAAAGAGGCACATTGATGATAACCCTGCCTTGACCATGGATCAGAGTGTCGGAATCTCAGGTGACTCTATCATCACGCCCGGTGCCATGGGCAGCCGTCGGGGTGGTGTAACGGCTTCAGGGCGTTCTTTAGATCCCAGGAGACCGCAGGTTCCAAAGGTGACTCCATTTGGGAGAAGTCAACCGGACGAGAAGCATGTCGAAGAAAACATTCCTCTCAGTCGTATGCTTCACGAAGATCCCCGAGAGGCTCTGCTCAAATATGCGGAAGTTGCTGCCAAGGACCCTATGTTTACAAACGCATGGAAAGACACCCAGCCGGTCACACAGTACGCGGAGCAAAGCGACGAAGAAGTTGACGAAGGCCCGGAGCGGAAGAAACTCAAAAAATGAGTACGATTCAGTTACTGAATGAATTGCTTATAATCCCATATAATGAACTGTTTGCATATCAAAACACATGTACTGATTAATAATTCAGAAGCAGCCAAACGGCACGAAAATGTCTATGCTCCCTCTGGCGTAAAGGTATGAGGAGGCAGTTCGAGTTTAATTCACATTAATTGACATGACGGCCATCCCCTAACTGTGACCAATGGAGGTTTGACCGGCATTTGCACGACACGTGACATATTGTAGGCAATTTGTACGTTGGAAGCAATGACTGCCTCAGGCACGTATCAAGGACGTTTTCCTCCCAGGCCCGCTTTTGCCTGAGACTGAGGTGGGTCTGGCCAGCCGTTCTGAAAAATACAACCGGCTATGCCCATCGCACACGAGACTCCCGGTCGGCCTTCAAACCACCTACTCCATCAGAGGCCGTCGACGAGGTGCGCGCATCGAAAAAAACCGCGAAACGAACTTCTAATCATCGTTGGATTATCACCAGCAAACCAGAGCTCCGTGCCACGCACGTTTGGCAACCCCCGCGTCCACAGAGGCACCATTTCTCTGCAAATTTTCAATCCCCGTAGACCTTTCGACTTTGAATTTTTCACACGTCCACTTTTGCTTGTTAGGAAGGGCGCACCGCGCCGCAGGTCGATCTGCCTGTCGCTCCCCACACTCCCTCAGCAAGCACCGTAGCACGACCAGTTTATCTCGTCATATCGCGGCTCAACCCAACGAACCCAAGTCCCTTGGCTTCGACGCGCCGCATCGCAACCGCAACGTCGATTTTCTTTCGCGTCATTCCATTGACTTTGGCCTAGCTCAACCACCCCCCCACCTGAACTTCCACCCGACAGACGCGCCGAGTTTCTTGAGCTCAATTTTTCAACATCCGCGTCGAACCCTATCAACCGCTCGGGACGCGATTCGATTTCGACGCGCATTCTGGACATCAACCCTCGCTATGCGCTCGATGCTGCAATAGCATTTGAGATCACCAACCTTGATCTCCCGCGATTTCGATTGGATACAACAACGGCCAAAATGGCCTCGGTCCAGACCATGCCTGCGGCTCAGCAGCAGTCCCAGCAGGGGCAGCAACCTTCCCCCCAACAGGCCCAGATCCCCGGACAGCCACCACAACATCAGGGCACAGCAATGCCTGCGTCGCTAGGCCAGCAACAACTGTCGGAAATGCTGTTTCGGTACCAACAACTAAAGAAGCAAGGAGTCCCGCCTAACAATCCTGAGTTTGCCAGGCTGTCACAGATCCTTCATACCTTCCAACAACAACAGAAGATGCGAAAGCAGCAGCAGGCACAACAACAACAACAGCAGCAGCAGCAGATGCAGATGCAACATGCGGCGACTAACGGGAGCGCGAACGGCGTCCCCTCAGAAGCGACACACGAACATGCTACCCCAAAAGCGAACCAGCCTCCGCAAAGTTCTGCTCCTGACTCTGGTAACCCGATCCCATCGAACAATGCAGCTGCCCCTATCACATCTGCTTCGCCGTCTGCAGCCCCAAGGTCCAACAGCGCCTTCACACCACAGCAACTAAAGCTTCTTCGAACGCAATTTAAGACTTTTGGGTTTCTCAGGAAGAACAGTGGAGTACCTCTGCACCTACAGCAACTGATAGCAGCAGCGCGTAAGCAGAGGCAGGCAGCTATCGCCGAACAACATGCAGGAGCAACGCCGACCGCTGGTGCCAAGATAACTACTGGCACGGTAGTGCCCCCGGCTCTGTCTAACGGTGCTGATGCTGCCCAGTCCCCCGCAGTTGAGGAGCCCAAGCAGCCGGGCTTTACGAGCTTCAAGGACCCCTACACCGAGGGCGTTGTCCGGAAGTCAATCAGCTATCTTGAGCATGCCCAACGTACCAATCGGCCATTCGTACCTAGCATTATGCCGGTTGGGATCGACTTTGAGCAGCTGCGATCGGACAGAGAGACCATTATCCTCAACAGAATGAGTGCTCGCTACAACGAATTGCAGAAGCTTGCGGGCAACATGGCACATTGGGACACGGCACAAGACGAGGTTATTCCTGACGAGAGCCTGAAGCGAAAAGCAATCATCGAAATGATGAAAATTCAACTCTATTCCAAGCAGCGCGCTTTCCGCGAGAAGGCGGGACGTCTGATGATCAACTATGACAACCTCGCAATGACAACCAACCGCAGCCATTACCGAAGAATGAAGAAGCAGAATGTGCGCGAGGCCCGTATAACCGAGAAGCTCGAGAAGGACCAGCGGAACGCCAGGGAGATTCGGGAGAGGAAGAAACACACCGACTTCCTGCAAGCTGTATTCACTCATAGAAACGAAATGCAGGCCTCAGCACAGGCTCAGCAATCAAAGATGAGCAGGCTAGGCCGCTGGATGACAAACCACCATAGCAACATCGAGAAGGAAGAGCAGAAGCGTATCGAGCGCAACGCCAAGCAACGTCTCCAAGCCCTCAAGGCTAACGACGAGGAAGCGTACTTGAAGCTGCTCGACCAAGCAAAAGATACCAGAATTACTCATCTCCTTCGGCAGACCGATGGCTTCTTGCACCAGCTCACTGCCTCGGTCAAGGCGCAGCAGCGACAAGCTGCAGAGCGCTACGGCGGAGAAGAAATTGTGGATGACGAAGAACTACCTGACTCGGATGACGAAGAAAGCAACCGCAAGATCGATTACTACGCTGTGGCCCATCGTATCAAGGAGGAGGTCACGGCGCAGGCCAGCATCTTGGTCGGTGGCACGCTCAAGGAGTACCAGATCAAGGGTCTCCAATGGATGATTTCGCTGTATAACAACAACCTCAACGGTATTCTCGCCGATGAGATGGGTCTGGGCAAGACAATTCAGACTATCAGCCTAATCACATATCTGATTGAGAAGAAGCAACAGCAGGGCCCTTACTTGGTCATTGTGCCCTTGAGTACACTGACCAACTGGACTCTGGAGTTCGAAAAGTGGGCACCATCAGTGACTCGCGTGGTCTACAAGGGTCCGCCAAACGCCAGGAAACAGCAGCAAGATAAGATTCGCCAGGGCAGGTTCCAAGTGCTTCTCACCACATACGAGTATATCATCAAGGACCGCCCGATTTTGAGCAAGATCAAATGGTTCCACATGATCATTGATGAGGGTCACCGTATGAAGAACAGCAACTCCAAGCTCACCTCCACGATCCAACAATACTACCAAACTCGCTTCCGACTCATTCTCACCGGTACTCCTCTGCAAAATAACCTCGCAGAGTTGTGGGCCATGCTCAACTTCACGTTGCCCAACATCTTCAAGTCCGCTAAGACTTTTGATGAGTGGTTCAACACACCCTTCGCCAACACCGGAGGCCAGGACAAGATGGAGTTGACGGAAGAAGAGCAGATCCTCGTCATTCGTCGTCTGCACAAGGTTCTCCGACCATTCTTGCTCCGTCGTCTCAAGAAAGATGTCGAAAAAGACCTGCCGGATAAGACGGAGAAGGTTATCAAGTGCAAGTTCTCAGCATTGCAGTCACGCTTGTACAACCAAATGGTCAAGCACCAGAAGCTTGTCGTCAGCGATGGCAAGGGAGGCAAGACTGGTGCCCGTGGTCTGAGCAACATGATCATGCAACTCCGAAAGCTGTGCAACCACCCCTTCGTGTTTGACGAGGTCGAGAATCAGATGAACCCCACCAACACCAGTAACGATCTTCTTTGGCGTACCGCAGGCAAGTTCGAGCTGTTGGATCGAGTATTGCCCAAGTACAAGGCTTCCGGCCATCGCGTCCTTATGTTCTTCCAGATGACTGCGATCATGGACATCATGGAGGACTTCTTACGCTTCAGAGGCATACAGTATTTGCGTCTGGATGGTACGACCAAGTCAGAGGATCGATCTGATCTGCTGTACCAGTTCAACCGCCCAGACTCGCCCTACTTCATGTTCTTGCTCTCTACTCGCGCTGGAGGTCTTGGTCTGAATCTGCAGACTGCCGACACTGTCATCATCTACGATTCGGACTGGAATCCCCATCAAGATTTGCAGGCCCAAGATCGTGCGCATCGTATCGGTCAGAAGAACGAAGTCAGGATCCTTCGATTGATCAGCAGCAGCTCGGTTGAAGAGAAGATCCTGGATCGTGCGAGGTTTAAGCTTGATATGGACGGAAAGATTATCCAAGCCGGTCGTTTCGACAACAAGTCCTCGGAAACAGACCGTGACGCGATGCTCAGAACCCTGCTAGAAACAGCCGACATGGCAGAAAACGGAGAGCAGGAAGAAATGGACGACGAGGAGCTCAACATGATCCTGGCGCGTAACGAGACCGAACTGGCCATGTTCCAGGAGATAGATGAGCAGAGAACTAAAGATCCAATCTACGGAACTGCCGCAGGATGCAAGGGTGTTCCACGTCTGATGGCAGAAAATGAGCTACCTGACATCTACCTTGGCGATGGTAACCCTGTGGAGGAGGAACAGGAAACCATCTTGGGACGCGGTGCTCGTGAAAGGACCAAGGTCAAATATGACGATGGCCTGACGGAAGAGCAATGGCTTATGGCTGTTGATGACGATGATGACAGTCCCGAGGCAGCAGCTGCACGTAAGCAGGCGCGCAAAGACAAGAGAGAGGCCAACCGACTGAAGAGGCTGGCGGCTGGCGTCGCATCACCAGAAAATTCGCCTACGGCCAGTCGTGCAAGCACTGAGGAGCCACAAATAGAAACTCCTGTCAAGAAGCGCGGGCGCAAACCGGGCAGCAAGAACGTTGAAAAGCGCAAGGCGGAGGATGGCGACGATGAGCCGCCAGCAAAGAAACGCCGGGGTCCACAAGGAAGACCAAAAGCGGTCAAAACCGGGTCTCCCCATCGCGCTTTGCTGCAGAAGAGTCTTGGCAACCTTTACGAAGCTCTTATGGAGCTGGAGGTTGATGACATTGATCCGGAAGCTAAGGATGAGGACGATGAGCCCCTCAAGCGGCTTATCATCGGTCCTTTCATCAAGCTACCGCCCAAGCGCGATTTCCCTGATTACTATCAGTTCATTGCCAAACCCATCGCAATGAAACAGATTGAAACCAGGATAAAGAAGGAGGAGTACAGCAATCTGAGCGATCTGAAGAGTGACATCGAGCTCCTTTGCAACAACTGTCGTCAATACAATGAAGATGGCAGCATCCTCTACTCGGATGCAAACATAATAGAGGTTAGTAGCCAACCAATATGCGGCAAGTGATGACGATGGTTACGGATGGATGGATGCTGACTGTTATGATTTTCAGAAATTCTTCAACGAAAGGCTTGAGGCTGAGCTCAGCGCCCATCCAGAACTGCAAGAACTGGAGGTTGGTAGCAGCAAAGACCATGACACTTCAGTTGCCCCGTCAACAGCCACCGGCACGCCTCAACCGGCGGCGGCGACAACAACGAGGATCAAAATAGTGACCAACGGGACGAATCAACCGAACGGCACTACCAATGGTAATACAGGAGAAGAGGAATGAGAAATGCTTCGATGGTTGGTTGCCGTTTGGTGGTTTGCGATGTTTGGGGCGTTCGAGGATCAGGGGCCTGGGTCAAGTTCTCATCCTGCCCATGGTTGTTTGTTATTGTTATTTTCTTCTTGTTGCTTGATTCACATTTCTGAAGTTTTTCCCTCCCTCCTTTCTTCTTTTGTTTGTCATTATACATTATCTTTCTGAGGCATCTGGGTGGTCTTGTCTCTCGAGTATCACGGCCAATCGAGAACATGGTTGGCTTGATTGAGACTCATGCTAGTCTGCTTTCTTTTTACTCGGCCGTCCTTTTATCCTTTGTCTGCCCTCATTACCAATTCTTTGCCCCGTCTGTATTACACAAAAGAGTCACGAACGCGAGCGAGGAGGGCGTTGATACGGCATTTAATTTTTTCTGTGCACACCGCGAAAGACATTGGGAATTTGGGGTTTACTTTGTGTCTGGGGTACACTTACTGTATTTTCTTTTTTTTTTATCATTCTTTTTTTGTTCTCAACTTGCCGGATTGGACGGTCAAATAAGCACTGCCCGCAGAAATTGAGAAAAGACTTTCGTCCGACTAGGAGTCTAAAAAAAAAAAAAAACTACGTGGTAGAAAGTAAATGCTTGGCGAATTGCCTGCCATTCTGTAGCAAATACAGAGAGCAAAACGTCAGGAGACCAGACCAGCATAGACAGAATACGTGGTGTATTGATGCGACCAGCATGGGGAGGAGGCTGGGTTATGCCCCCACCTTTTTCTCCAACGAGTGGGCTGCGCTCCATGAATTTTTGGGGGGGATCGACAGCAGTAACCCGCAGTTCGTTCAGGGAGGGAGTATCTGCACCTGCAACAAGCCAGACATTGATCCATCTAAGCCCAACTCCATCTTTGCATGCATTGAGGATATATATTTTTTTTTCAGCTACATTTTTAGCTGATCATAGCTTGCTTACCTGCTCGCGACCTGCAACTCCTTCGTTTACCTCGCCAGTTGCCATTGCAACCGAATCAATTCAGTACTGATCAGTCGCATCGTCAATTTCGCCGGCACTTATTGCATCCCAACCCGACTCGATTCTCTTTGGAGCCCTTCATCCATGGCGGGTCGCTTCGTTCGCGCGTCGAAATATCGTAAGCTTACACTGAGCTAAAGCAAGACCAAGAGGCAGTAGCTACAGCGCGCGCGCAATTACCTCGATATGGATGGCTGACAGCTTGCCCGAACCTGGGCCTTCTCCACAACAGGACACATTTTTGGCAAATCCACGAGAAAGGAGTTTTGCTACGACAACCTGCACATTAGCCGCAATGCTTGGGACACAAACCTCGTCAAGGTTCGCCAGTAAATGCACAGAACACGCGCGCACAGGCTTCGAGCTCGAGACTCACACGTGGGCCCCCTCACCCTCTCCGATGCTAGGTCAACCCCGAATACCTCTCAGTCAACTGGGAGTCCGGCGGCGGCGGTGCCTTTGCCGTGATCCCACTCAGCGAGAAGGGCAAAGTTCCCGACCAGATTCCCCTCTTTCGCGGACACACGGCCGCCGTGCTCGATACGGACTGGCACCCGTTTAATGATAACGTCATCGCCTCGGCCTCGGACGATGGCAAGGTCTTTATATGGCAGGTCCCGCAAGGCTTCACGCTACACACCGACGCGGAGGAGCCAACGGACGTGGAGCCCGTGTCGCGGCTGACGGGTCATTCGCGCAAGGTGGGCCAGGTGCTCTTCAACCCGGCGGCCGAGTCGATGCTGGCCTCGGCCTCGGGCGACCTGACCATCAAGCTGTGGGACGTGACGACGGGCCAGGCGCACATTACGCTAAAGCACCCGGATATCGTCCAGAGCCTGTCGTGGAACGCCTCGGGCAACCTGCTGGTTACTTCTTCGAGGGACAAGAAGCTGCGCGTGTGGGACGTGCGGCAGGAGAAGCCAGTCCATGAGGCGGCCGGCCACTCGGGCGCCAAGAACAGCCGCGTCGTGTGGCTGGGAGAGCACAACCGCTTCGCGACCACGGGATTTAGCCGCATGAGCGAGAGGCAGCTGGCGCTTTGGGAGCCAGGCAACACGGAGCCTATCGGCGGCTTCAATGTGCTCGATTCCATCTCAGGAGTCTGCATGCCCTTCTGGGGTAAGTCTAATGCCGTGTTTGACCAGGCTTTGCTTGGCTATATAGCTCAGACTGCATGCTGAAATGTGACACGTGAACAGATGATGGTTCCAATTGCTTGTACCTCGCTGGAAAAGGGTAGGTCGATATCATTTCATGTTTGAAAATATCCTTATGGCATCCTAGGATTGTTTACTAACTCACTTGAACCTCTAGTGACGGCAACATTCGGTACTTTGAGTACGAGAATGACAAATTTGAGTTCCTTTCCGAATACAAGTCTGCGGACCCCCAAAGGGGAATTGCCTTTGTACCTCGCCGCGGCATCAACGTAAGGCTATAACTGAGAAACATATCGAGAAGCCCCCTGCTTACATGACATATCCATATCTCCTAGGTTCATGAGAATGAGGTTATGCGAGCTTACAAGACAGTCAACGATTCTTACATTGAGCCCATCTCCTTCACCGTACCTCGACGTGCCGAGACATTCCAGTCGGACATCTACCCTCCTGCTGTGGGTCTGAAGCCCGCTATGTCTGCGCAGGAGTGGTTATCGGGTAAGACTGCTTTGCCGTCCAAGATTGACTTTGAGAGCATTTACGATGGCAACGCTCCGGTTGAAGTGCCGGCAGACTACAAGCCCCCTGCCCCCGCGCCTGCTGCTACGCCTTCTTCGCCCGTTAAGCCTGCAGCGCAGAAGGAGCCCGAGCCAAAGCCTACTGTACGGTCGCCGCCTCCGTCCATGGGCGACCAGAAGGAATCCATCGCCACTATGGCGTCCAAGTATCAAGACAATGAGGAGAGTGACGAGGAGGAGGATGAGGCAAAGAACGCGGCGGATGATTCGAGCTTTGAGGAAGTCTCGAGACCAGCGCCTCGCGCCGCCTTCCCCGCATCGCAGAGCAAGCCACCCGCGCCCATCAAGACGGCGTCACCGGTGGCAGCCAAGCCTTCCTCCCCTATCAAATCCCCGCAAACCTTTTCGCCAGCGGCATCCAGGAATGTATCATCATCAATCGCTCCGCCAACGACCAGCAACAGCGGAGCCGCGCCTTCGTCGTCGGTAGAGGCCTCTCTTGCTCAAATCACGCAGCTCTTGGAAAAGCAGACCAAGATCATCGGTGAACAGAGTGACAAGATCGGCCACTTGACCAATGAAGTCGAGACTTTGAAGAAGAGGATTGGTGCAGGGACTCAAGATCAAAGTGAACGCATCAGGCAGCTCGAGCTTGAACTCGAGGCTGCTCGATCGTGAGATACCATGACCCTTGGCTCGTTTGAGGAAACTACGATATGGAATGAAACCAAGACGACGTGCACAGGAATGAGGAGCGTGGAGAGTCAAAAAAACAACAGGTTTCTTTAGCAAGCAATCAATTACATTTGTGATACATCAATTTCGACATACCTAGTGGCCATGTATAATATCAAAGTCCGATGCTGCGACATCACCACGACAAGTCGGCAAGTATTTCAAGTGTTGTAGCCGCCAACCAATCCACACTGTGATTCATTTAGTTGTCAATTATGACCAATAGTAAGGCTAGTCTCTGTGAAGTACTTTTGTCGGGTTACTTGCTTGTATTTCCCTGCAACAATACCGTCCTGTCGCCCAACGTGCCTGAATGGTGGCTCTTCACCTTCAATCTTGACTGAACTAACTTACTTGGGTTTTTTTTTTCTAACTTGATAACAAAAAAAAAAAAAAAAAAAAAAAAAAAAAAAAAAAAAAAAAAAGGAAAGCTATTGTCTGGCAAAAGCCAGACACGACGCCGACTCTAACTCCCAGGAGAAATTAACAAGGCGTACTCCGAAATGGCGGTTACCTAGGTACGAAACGGCGACAGACAAGCCGCCCATCCCGGTCAATGTCGAGTGATAAGACCCGCATACGCAGGTTTGTTTGGGAGGCGTTCGATACGAAATACACCGACAGGGTGCAAGATGCTACTCACGAAGAACTTCCTGCATGAAGGAGTGGGAAAAAAGAAAACGCAACGAAACCAGACGACAACGAGAGTCGACAACAGCCGACCCCCTGGCGTGTCTAGTCCATCGCGGTCGTGACATTAATTTTCTGTCAACCCTGCATCTTCTAGCTCCGTATCTATTCCTTCCACTTCCCTGTCTTCGATGACCTCCATTGGCTCCGAGGCTGCTGGAGGGGGTGGGAGAGCTTCCACTGCATCTGCAGACTCGTCTTCCTTTGCTTCTTGCAACATTGGGAGTCCCTTCCCTGTGCCCATCTGCCCCATTTTAGTCATCGTCATTTCGTACACATACTGGCCCATGTGTATCACGTCTTCCATGACTACTTCTCCTGGTACAGTTTCCTTGTCGGCTTCATCCGCAAGGCTCCTTTGCGAGGGCCACAGCTCCCCTGTCACAAGGCTCAGCTTATCGGGCCGCTGCAGAAGGATATCAAATGCCTGCCGCAGCTCTGGGCAAGACTCAAAGACCTGCCGCCGCCCAACAACGTAAAGACCCAGTCGAGCTCGCGAGAGGGCGACAGTCAAACGGCGGACATCTCTGAGGTAGCCCACTCGCGCTGTGCGGGTCAGTGACAGGATGATATCTGCACAAAGGTCAGGTCAGCTTGGTTCAATGACTTCAAAAGGGTTGTTATCTCCCTTGAGGGATCAATCTGCTTGTTCGGGGTTGCACCTACAGTCATTCTGCTCGCCCTGGTACTTGTCCACCGTGGTGACAATCTTTGGCAGTCCAAAGATCTGACTGCGCCCACACCGATGTCTCAGCACATCACGTACCAGGGCACGCTGACCAGCATAGGTTGTAAGGATGCTGATTTTTTCCGCCGGGTACCCAAGTAGCCGCATATACTGGTAGATGGCGACTGCGTACTCGGCCTCGCCTAGGTTCTGGATGAAGTGAGGCGAGGGCTCAGACTCCCCCTTGCCCTTGTAGTCCAGAACGTTGATGAACTGATAATCGTACTTGAACCCGGCGTTTGCCGTCAAGAATTCATCGCTGGTCTCAACATGAGGCAGGTTCCCGAGATTGCTGTACCTCCACTGGTACAGCTTGGCGATCGACGGCCGAGCACGTCCTTGCTGATCTAGAGTTATTGTCGGGACCCCGAGGCGCACGAGGCGCGAGAAAAGGGACTGTTCCAGGTTGGCGTAGTGACGGAACGCCATATTCTGGATCACGGGCGAGTTCTGTAAGTGGTCGCCGCACAGGACTATGCGTTGAAGTCCACTGTGTCCAGCTTTAGGTTTTTGCATGGCCAGAGGAATGAAACTCTCAATTTCCGTGATTTGTGCGGCCTCCTCCACCACAACGTTGTCGTACTTGAATCCAAGAGACGCAATCTCCCCCCGTCTTATTGCGGCATGGGTAGATGTCATTGCGATAATGCGTGCCTCGCTGGTCAGGAGGTAATTTGCCTTGTCCTTCTCACGTCGAAGTATCTCGAAAGGTAGGATGTCAGCCAGCTCTTCAAACATCCTCGAGATGTGTCGGTGACATCCGTTAATGATGTCTAAAACTGCTTCTCGGTCTGCTTCCGGAGGAAATAGAGGCTGAGGTGCATCGGCGAAGAAATCTGCAAACGGAAATGCCGCCGCAACCTCGGCGGCAGAAAGTGACGTGTCTTCGATGAAGGCCAAAAACCTGGCCCAGGCCGGCTCAATATACACAGAGTTGAAGTAACCCGCTGTCTCTGCCGAGTTACCATGGGCCCCAGGAGCACCAATACTAGCGGCCAGCTTGGTGACCTCTAGCAGGTACCTGTCCCGATTTTTGAGAAAAGACTCTACCCGTCCAGCCTTGCCAAAGTTGCCCCCAGCGTCAAGGTCTTCCTCGCCATGTCCCAGGCGCAACAAGTGGCGCTCGTCAATGTCGAGAGCAACAATCTTGGAGAACAACTGGTTTAGCGCCTGGTTGCTGTGAGCGATAAGCAGTGTCCGCTGCTCGGGAAAGTTGTGGTAGATGTTGTTGATGATCTGGGTAGCCACATCGGTCTTGCCGGTTCCCGGTGGCCCAACGATGACGGTCAAGCCGGGCTGACTGCCTGATATGATGGCGTCAATCTGGGCGGGGGTAAAGCGAACATTGTTCTTCTTGGGAATGTCAGCAGGGTACGGTCCATTATTGGGCGTTTTGTAGGTAGAGACTTTGAGCGTCTCGACTTCGGATATGAGGGCAGGCTCTGCGTCTCTCCGTCGCTTCTTTGACTGTTTAGTTGAAACCTCTTCTTCGGGCTTGTCGACCGTCTCCAGGACGTAAGGAGGCCCAAAGCTGCCCTCGACGTCAAATCCAGGCTCCACTATCCTGCCAGGCAAGCTAGCAACAAGATGCTGCCAATCGAGGAATGTATCCCTGTAATCCAGAGTCTTGATCCGGTTGGGAAGAAGCTTGTATGTAGCTGCGGCAGGGTCACCGTAGCCTAGGAAAACCTCGTGTAGCCATGACGCCAAGGGCACGTCGGTGAGGGCAAGGCTTCTGATAGATTCCAAGACAGGTTTGAAGTTGTTTTCTCTTCCGCTTCGTCGAACCACGACATTAAATCGTTGATAAATGTCTGATTTGGCGGGCGACGGACCTTCAACGTCAGACTTGTACATTTTTGGGTCGAGTTTGAGGATCAACCTCCGGATCGCTCCTCGCCCGAAGCCATCATCTCTGACGGCTCGACCTCGGTCATCGACAATTTGCATGACCTCGGCCGTACGAACGGCCAGCAACCCCTGCTTTTGACCTTCGCCAAGAGGTGGTCCGCCCTTTTCATTCTCTTTTGAAGCTGATGCATCGACTGCCAAGAGGAATACAACATCATCTGGTCTCAAGGAGTCCCAATCCTTCTTCACACCATCAGCAAGGCGACGTAGGTCTATGATGACCTCAGCCTTGACCAACGAGGGTGCGTCATCGCCAACTTGAGCTGGAACCACATCAACAACCCTAAAAGCAATCGTGTCAGTGAGAAAAGTAGAGGAGCTGTGACCACACAAGCTGGGGTATCCTTACGCTGGCTTGCTGACTGGTAAAGCCATCCGGGAGTTTCCCGCGAATGAAGTTTCACCAGGCCTTGTCGAGATGGGCTTCAACCTTTGCAAGGCAGCCTCGACATCCTTACGAATACCATAGAAGGACTCACACCTGTAGAGAACAAAAGCCCGCCACAGGAAGTCCCCGATTGAGAGATATTGGAGATTGAGTTTTGGCAAAGCAAGCGGTTGAGATCCATTATAACTGTCGGTGCGTAATAGACTACTCTCGAACAGCGTCTGTTCCGTGGGCATGATGTTCATGTCACGAATCACATCCCGGAAGGTTTGCCTCTTCTCGAACGCAGACAGTAGGACCTCGATTAAGAATTTGCGGTCAACTGGCAGTTTGGCTGCATCTGGAAATGACGTACGCAGAAGCAGCAGAGAAGCCAGCCTGGACACCTCATCGTCTGTCAGTGGCTCCAAGAGGGTTACAAGTTCTCCCCTGTCCCCGATAGAGCCATAGTTTGAGAGCGCTAGAACCAACAGTTTCTCCCTGAAGTGCTGGAATGCTATGCGCTGCAGCTTGGCAAGCTCTGCACACTTGCGGTCATAGGCTTCAGTTGAGCTCAGTTGCGCCCCCGTATAGTCGTTTATTATGAAGAAAGTGAAGTGTTGAAACAACCCATGTAGGTCGCGGAAATGACCATTGTCTTCATCGTTGTATAGTGGAGATAAAATTATGGCGGTGCAGATATGAAGGTCCTGTAGCAGTGTGTTGACATAGCGTCTTGTCGGTAGTTGGCTCTGAAGGTCTATAAGAAGCTCCATGAAGCGCTCGCAGTAGATTACGGCATCTGAATATTATCAACAATGCTGCACACAGGCATTGAGGGGGGGTAAAAACGTAGAAACGACGTACCTGGAGTAGAGTTGCTGCCGTATAAGAGAGCATAGAAGTCCAACACAAGCGTGTAAAGCCAAGACCTCTCGAAACGAAGTCTGGCCTTTGTGGCATCGTCTGCGGCCTCGTACCTTCTCAAAGCAGCCCTCCACGCTTTGTGCAAGTGCAGATCCTGATCTAGAAGATGTTCACGCTTCTCCTCGGTCACCAGGTTGTGCCATATTGATATTGACACAAGGGGAGCACATTCTTTCCGCACAATCCCGCAATCCAGAGATTGAAATCCCTGGATAACAAAACAGAGAATTTGGGTTCTTATCGCTATGTCAAGCGTCTGGTCGATACTCATGGACAGTACACGGCGAAAAAGGCTTGAGAAGTCGGCGGGCCTGTCCTCGAACAGAGTCCATGTGTCGAGTCGCTCCCTTCGCTTGGTATTCACAATAAAAACTGTGAGCAAAACATGATGGTGTGAGGAGTTTTCTGTGTATCCTGGCCAAAGATAACTACGTGCGACTCTAGGTTAGTGCCTAATGGGGGGGCAGGTCCCTTGTGTTCTCTCACACCCGGGGAATGGAGCTCTGCTTACCTTTCGAGGAGCTGGAGAGTTTCGAGTTCTAGTAAGGACTTGTGCGCGAACTGATCTCGCTCCAGCGAATCCCATATGCTCTTGAGAACATCGTTCTTGATCTTGACCTTGGTGGTCCGCTTGGATGGCTTCAGCCAGTGTTGATGGGCAAGCTGAGAGAATTCAGACTCTCCGTCGCGTTGGTTTGTGGCAGTGGATGCGGGACGAGCCGAGCTGCCTTCGTTGGTTTCCGACTTTCGCGCACCCTTTTGTCTTTTGGCGGTTGGCATGTTGACTTCGCGACAGTCCTTATTGTGAGTCGCTGTCAAAGTAGTTGAGGAGTCGCGTCTAGAACGCGGCCAAGGTTAACAAATTAATTCAATTTGTTTGAGCTTGCGCAGTATTGACTAGCGACCGCGCGCCCCACTCCTTCCTCCTTGTCTCTGGAGTCGCTGAGATACATGTACCTGCATGGCAACAGTACAACCTTGACTGTACACCATCTTTGCAATCCCCGCTTTTTCTGGCCAATGACGCCACGGCTTGAGGCTTGCACGGCAGGTTCCTTGTACCTAGTGGGCTCAATCGTCGGCCAGAGTCCAGCACGCACGCGTCCCTTATCGCGATCATCATCTCCAACCCAAAGTTCAGCATTGCAACAACCTGAAGTTTCCAGCCTAACATCCTTCTCAACTCCCCCGACCTACTACTGCTCGAGAAACACCGGGAATACTACAGATGCGCCCTCGGATACGGACACAGGCCACGAATTGAGGCACTCACGGTTTAGTGTCGGCCACGATGCCTTCATTCGACATTGACAGTCACGGCATCCAAGCTGTGGCTGATGTGGGACACCTGTTGGGCGATCTTTTGAGGCATGCTGGGGATGTGAAGCCAACAACTACCATCGAGCCTCCCCTCGAGAGGTCCGACTTTGGCGACTTGCAATCGCGACTATCAGCCATTTTCCCAAAGTCAAACGCAGATGCTGCGCAACCCACGCGGAGTCATCAATGGGCTGTTTTGGAGACTGCTGTCCGGGATATTTTTGGCAGGTTGCTCGTACGTCGCATGCGTCATGCCAGCGAAAAAAACGACCTACGCCCACTTGAATAGTCGGATCGCTAACAACAGGGGTGCTGCAAATAGGCCGAATCGTCAATCGACCACCCGGATTTCGTCAGGGTCTGGAACTTGCTTGATCTGTTGTGTATTCTCGAAGACTTGGAACTATGCGACCCTGCACTGTTGTTCTGGCTGATCGAGGAGCTTCTCGACAGCCAAACTATCTCGGGATGTCGCAAGATCTTTGACTACCTCGAATCGCGGCGTCAAAAAATCACCTCGAAGCACTTTGCTGCCAAAAAGCTTGTCATATTGAGGACATGCAACGAACTCTTGCGGCGGCTCTCCCGCGCAAGAGATACGGCTTTTTGCGGCAGGGTTTTCATCTTTTTGTTCCAAAGCTTCCCTCTGGGCGATAAGAGTTCAGTCAATCTGCGTGGCGAGTTCCACGTCGAGAATGTTACAACATATGACCAAGACGCAGCGAAGCGGAATGGCGCCCCTGCAGATCAAATGGACATAGATGGCCAGCCGGCCACCGGCACACCTTCTGAAGGGAAGCAAACGACGTCAAAATATGCATCGAGTGATGCCAGAGGTCAGGGGCCTCCAATTGACATGGACACCTTGTACCCGATCTTCTGGTCGCTCCAAGCCAGTTTCAGTCAACCCAAGAATCTTTTCGATCGCAAGAATTTTGCAGAGTTCCAATCAAATCTTCAGTCCACGTTATCTGCCCTTGAATATGCCCAAGGCCAGGCGTCGTCAAGGTCAAAGCAGTACGACGGGGGAGCAAGAGCTGGACAAAAGCGCAAGCGCGATCCGGACGGTAATGAGCTCGCAGATTCATTCAACCCAAGATATCTAACCAGCAGGGATTTGTTTGAGTTAGAGGTAAGTAAGATACGCCC